>NW_011263424.1:0-498 GCF_000146605.3 Meleagris gallopavo
GCTCAGCTCTGATCCAGAGTGGAGCCATTGTCATCTCTTGCTTTTACACACAGAACTTTCTGCAGCTCTTCTCTCATAACTCAGTCACATGGAGACAAAGCAATGCATTTGAAGGATCGAGCAGATTCCTCTTGTTTGGGACAGGTCAACATAACTACACACCTGTTCTATATTCTACACTGCTCCTCAATGCATTTCTAGCCTCAGTTCAAAGAAATTGTGATTAAAGCTTTTGTAACGGAGGACAGAGAGAACACAGAGAAAGACTTTTGCTTCCTCAAAGCCCTCTTTGAGCAGAAAGCTGAGCCAATATTTTCTATGGTCTGTCTCAGGATATAGGTGCTGCTATGGGCTTTATTATTTTCACCTATTGTACTGGGCACAACACCATCTGTACTTGTGGAAATTGAAAAGGTCATGGAAACAACATCAGTGAGACAGCCTGCATTAACAGCTGAAAGACAGCTATGGCTTACAAACAGCCAGCTTTAAGAGCCA
>NW_011263425.1:0-412 GCF_000146605.3 Meleagris gallopavo
CTCTAAGTTCATGATTTGTTCCAACATGTCTGTAATGTTTCCTTTGGAATTTATTGTTTTGTTAATTATTAAGGTCATTGGACAAGTATGGTGCAAGCGTAAGAATATGGGGTTACAGTTATCTTTTCAAACCTAAATCAACATCACGATTTAAATGCAGTGTGTTTCCAGCACTTCTATGCAGACAGACTAACTTAAAGGACTAGAGTGCATTCATACAATATATGACCAAGGATTGCTTGCTGTAGAAACTTCTCCAAGTAGGCAAAGGATGTCTTACATACTTTATAACTTACGTTTAATTACATGAGGGCTAGCCATCCAGTATTAACTCTCTGCTTACTGTAGAATGGTTAACTGTTGAGCAGAGGACATATGTTTAGAAGGATCCCCGGGTACCGAGCTCGAATTC
>NW_011263431.1:0-380 GCF_000146605.3 Meleagris gallopavo
CCTATTTGAAAAGAGAGGGAGAGAGGTGGAGACACACATTTTTCAATTTCTCATGTCTTTCAGATCATTCAGTAAGAAGTTTTGTAAGTTCATATTTCTTAAAAAATAATAATAATAATCTAACTTCTAAAGCCAATTGTCTTTTATGCGTAAAGCTTTAAAGAGATTCTTTTTTGATTTCTGGAGCTCTTGCTTTGTTGACATACACTTTCATGCCCTAAGTGGTTTCTGAAGAAATACAGCCCCTGGCACTTATATACTGCAACACCTCGCATAGCCTGCCATCTAGATTTGGAGCACTGTGTGCTACTTCTTGGCCCACATGTGAAGAATGTCTTGCTCATGGATGTTAGAGTTCTGAGGAGAAGTGCTGCCCAATC
>NW_011263432.1:0-336 GCF_000146605.3 Meleagris gallopavo
TTCTACCACTTCCATAATCCAGTAAAGCTTTTTTTCTTTTTTTTGCAATACACGCAAGCTGTTGTTGTACCATTGATAATTTTATGAAGTGGAAACTGTTCTGCTTGTATTCTTGTAGTTGATTCCTGTAGACATTCTTGTTCCACCCCCCCCCCCACGTCTCCATAAGAAGGTGGAGGTATAGAATAAGCTCAAGATAAGAAGATTTCCTTTGCAAGGGAAGGACTTCTAGAACAGAGATCTCAGGTAGAGACCCAACAAGAAGCTCGTGTGCACCTTGGGTGAAGTGCTTTGAGTGATGCACGGCTGACGCCTCTTTGAAGTAGCACAAGTGAA
>NW_011263433.1:0-307 GCF_000146605.3 Meleagris gallopavo
CAATGGTTGATTGCAACCTACTATGTTGATGTTGCATTCCTACTCTTAGTTTGTTCTTCTAAAATACTCTAGATTCATTGCATGAAAGGCAATGACTGTCTTGAGGGGTGTAACAGACTGGAAATACAGGGTAAATATTTGCTTCAGAATTTCCAGAGGAAAAAAAATAAAAAAAACTCAGGTCTTTGGAATAACTAGTCAAAACTAAGTTCTGTAAGACTTCTGTATTAGAGGTCAATTTTCCAGGTTGGAAAGAATGAGTTGGATGTTTGGCTGCTTCTCTCTTTGAACTTTCACACCACACGGT
>NW_011263434.1:0-353 GCF_000146605.3 Meleagris gallopavo
TAGTTATTTATTCACTGCCATTCCCTTTTTTTAGCTAGGAGTAGTGCTGGGATCTGTAACTCCGCTGAGGTTGAGCTTGGCTGTTGGCAGCTTTTTGGAGAAATCTCCTCTGTTTTAGGGAAAAAAAAAAAAAAAGAAACTATGATCTTGTCCGCAGTGGGACTCCTAAGTGAAAAAGATTGTGACCACCTACAGTTATTTACAATTAAGTGCCAAATGACCTCTTGGAAATCGCTGGAAAACACTACTGCAGGATTAAGGATATAGAATCATAGCATTGTACAATCATAGAATCGTAGAATGGCTTGGGTTGGAAGGGACCTTAAAACCTATGCAGTTCCAGCCCCCTGCTC
>NW_011263436.1:0-340 GCF_000146605.3 Meleagris gallopavo
ATGTGAGAGCTTGAAGACCATATAACATGGTCTAGTAGTCAGAATTTTATTTAAATCAGAGGCTAGAATCATGTACAATGATTTTTAATTAAATGAGCCAATACAAAACCAGACCAATCCAAAAGAAAAACAAAAAAACAACTCAAGGAAACCCAGGAGCAGTGTAACCTTAAGAAAACTGACTGTGCTACACTGTTTGTTCTATACATACTCTTTGTGGCCCACTGCAGCACAGGAATAACTTTTCAATAAAAACCCAAGAAGTACTTACAAATTACATAGCACTATAGGTGTCCCACACTGAGAAGAGTAAGGAGCAGGCATTCCGTCAAGGACAAGT
>NW_011263445.1:0-405 GCF_000146605.3 Meleagris gallopavo
ACTCTTTAGGTCTTTTAGTTCATAGCACTCAGAGAGTATACCGTCTACCTTAAAATAGAATAGACATAGGTATTAAAAAACAAAAAATGAAATCAAAGAAAAAAACCTTATCAACCCACCTATTGCTCATTAGCTGAGAAAAGAAGCTTTATGTTGCTGTCCATTTAAGACTGCGCTGATGCAGATTTCTGTATGCATACAGAATTCCTTATAATTATGTAATGGGCAGTGTATTTATGGAATCAATAGTAAATTGGCCTTTAAGTAGTTTAAATTCCTTTGAAGCAGGTTTACAAGGAAGACTAGACATCCATTTGGTACCAAGCTGGAGTTAATGTTACTGAGACTGTAACTACTTTTAAGAGGCAGATAGACCTGGTTGTAAGAAGGAAACTCATCTGACCT
>NW_011263446.1:0-408 GCF_000146605.3 Meleagris gallopavo
GATGTGTTTCACTGTTTCAAACGCTGTGTCAGATATAGAAATGGTAAAGTTGAGCATTTAGTGTAAAACCCGTCCTCCAAATTCAATGTGATCTCCGTACAGCACAAGATCAGCTTAATTTGGAATCACAATCATCTAACTTAAAACTGACTGAACATTCAGTGAGTGTAAGAAAAACAAAGCCTTCTCACACTTGATAGTTATAAAAATAGGAAAATTTGCAGATTCCTATAAGAAAACAAGTGGACCCTAGTAGTACCTCACAGAAAATGTCCTCCCAAGGAAAAAAACAAACAAACATGAACTCAATCTAGTCCAACAGAGTTGGAATGCGGGCAACAGCCTCACATCTGTATGCAGACAAAGCTCTCTCTTTCTCCTAGACATTTCCTGGCCATGAGACATTCT
>NW_011263448.1:0-394 GCF_000146605.3 Meleagris gallopavo
AACTGCTTATGGCTTGCAGATTTATTCACTAGTTGTTATTTTGGTTGTTTTAAAAAGGTGGTTGGTAGTTGTTTGCTAGGATATTATGTATCATGTATTTTTACTTCTGTGTGACTGCCTTGGTTCAGAGATACTGACTTCATCACTGAGCTTTAGAGTGTGGCCCTTATTGGTGATCATCATTTGCTTTAATGCTGGGCACATCAGATTCTTATTGTACGCACATTCCCTTCTCTTTCTCAATTAAAAAAAAAAGTAATTTGTGAAGTTTTGTTTTGGATTTTGAAGTAATTGGAACAATAATTCTGATTTTTGTATTCTCAGCTATTTTTCCTACCTACTTGGATTTGAAGCAATCACTTCTACGAAGGGTTTCAGAATGGCAGGAGGAATC
>NW_011263451.1:0-377 GCF_000146605.3 Meleagris gallopavo
AAGGAAACAAATACAGCTTACACAGTCTATCTTTTGGATACGTTCCTGTGCAGTATGAGATGAAGTTAAGCAGAAATATTTGGACATTATTGTGTCATATGTCAACTGCTAATATTAGCAGCATACAGGCTTTTACCTGATTTACACTTCTACAGAGTATTTTTCATCTCTGCTTGTGCTTCTCTCATAACTTTTAAATATAATTAAAAAAAAAACAAAAAACAAAGAACCCTCTAACACATATTCCCCAATGCACATTTGCAAGCAAAGCTTCTATGTTTGTCTCAAATCCAGCATGACTCACATTACAGAGCAAGAAGAGTAAGATGATTAAACAGACTGGCTCGCCCAGCTTGTTTTTACACATCAATAAATAA
>NW_011263452.1:0-305 GCF_000146605.3 Meleagris gallopavo
CTGGACTCATGTAGGCACTGCTGGGGCCTCTTCAGCGGTCACCTGGCTGGAGAAGAGGAAGAAGGGGGAAGGTGCAGTGCTGTAAGCCAACGAACCTGACTTGACATCTGGACTTTGTAGTGGAGGCCAACTTAGTGAGCTATTGCTATCCGGTACGGGGTGTACAGATGCAGGAAGGTAGGCGAGCGCTGCCATCCTCCCCTCGCCCCCAGCCCCCACCCCATCTATTTATAACCTTGGCAGGTTTGAATGCTCTGCTAAAAATACAGGGAAGATCTCATAGCAGGCTTCTTGTCAGAAAAACA
>NW_011263458.1:0-393 GCF_000146605.3 Meleagris gallopavo
ATTTCATGGAATTTGTTAACTTCAATGGATTGACTAATTAAACAGCAAGGTTCTTGTGATGAGATACAGCAATGTATCTCAAATACAGCTAATACTTGTAGTTTATAAACAACTGCACAAAAATACTGTATTAAAAGCAGATGTAAAAAGATTCAGATGTTAAAAACAACTAAGTTTGTCTACAGAAATCTAGAAGCTATCTTTGTATATTTGAAAAAGTGCAGTTGTTTTTTCTGTATGATTGGTTCCTTATTTAATAAACACCATAGAAATCCTTACACTTTACAAAAAAATAAATATTTTATCACTTTACTGTCAATGGAAACTAGCTAGAAAAAAAAAAAAGAAAAAAGACTAGATTAAACTAATTCAGTTGAGTGTTCTTTTAAAAGA
>NW_011263460.1:0-930 GCF_000146605.3 Meleagris gallopavo
GGGATGGAGAAGTTGTTCCTTTGGTCGAGTCCATCCTCCTTTGCAGCCTCCCCCAGCTCCGCTCCGCCTCTGCCTCCGTTCTGATCTCTCTCCCAGTCGGTGTCAGGAGGAGCTTGTCCTGCAGCTGCCCGTTCTCTCTTGCGCGCCCTGTGGGAATGAGTTTCAGAAAGCACTGCTCACTGATAGGAATCGAGGGACGCTTGGAAGGCCTTGCAACGTAAATCCTGGCAGTGTACTGCCAGCAGCTGATTTGGCCATCGGGATCCTGTCACCACAAGTGCTTTGTAGCCAAATGCAGCGATACAGTGTCCTGGGGAAAAGTCAACTCACAGATATTTTTTCCACATCCATAGCATAGAAATACAGGCCAGCGTCAGCACGGACAGCAGCGCAGCTGAGACCACAGCAACCACTGGGATGTGGCGTTTCTGCAGCTCCTTGCCAACAGCAGCCTTTGTGATTTTCCCAAGATCCACCCCTGGAAGAATCAAGACAGTGCCGCAGGTTACTGTCATCTGCAGTGCAGATGATCTCACAGTGCGCTTCATGGAGCCAAGAGGTTTCCCTTTTCATCAGTGGGTACCTCTGTCTCTGGTGTGTAAGCACCAGAGGACAAGAAGGATTGCTTCCACTTCCCGTTGGGTAGGGAGAGGCTGCACCGGCACTGCCCATCTGTTCCTCTGGGCTGAGGGCCGGGCTCTGCCCTGGGGTCTGGCCTTTGTCCGTGGGGAGCACTGCAGAGCGGAAACCCTCACACTTTCCCCACATTTCATGTCCTGAGCTCTCCCCCAGGACATCCCCCAGGCTGAAGGTCGGCCTCCAGCCAGCACAAGGCACAGCTGGAGCCAGCCCAGTGGAGAAACACTCCTGCAGGCTCCTGCCACACAGGGCTCATCGCCCTCCGGCTCCTTTGTAGCATGTGCTCTCTAG
>NW_011263468.1:0-346 GCF_000146605.3 Meleagris gallopavo
CTTCTTAAATGTAGTCAAGACTCGAAGAAGTACTTTTTCATGACTGTTGCAGGAAAAAAAAAGGAGAGAGAGAGAGAAATACAGCTGCTTGTCATTTACTTAACCTTGGTTGTGCTAAATTTAATCAGTGGAAAACATCTGGAACTGATTCTCCTTCCATTTAGAGTGTCCAGTAATCACTATGTACATAAAGATGGTGCACCTTTAGAACTGGAATACTTGCCTTACTTCTGTAATATTGTTAACTTTTGGTAAAAAAGAAGAAGAAAATCAAGAAATTTTCAATAATAGAGCAAACACTTGCAATGCTCTCTATAGGCTGCACTGTTGATTGATTGATTTTTGT
>NW_011263471.1:0-331 GCF_000146605.3 Meleagris gallopavo
CATCATATCCTTGTGCACTCTTATTTCCTATCCCTGTTCAGACTGGACTGTGCCTTTTCTTTGATTTTCCTGCTTGAACATACTAATTTAGAAGCTTCACTATATGAAATGTGTTATTTTTACAGCGTTTTCCTTTTTTTTTTTTTGCTGATAGTAGGGCGTCCAGTAAAAGGACAGTAAAATGCAAATTGTTTACATTTTAATGAACAAGTTCCCTGAGGGTTAAATGAAACTTCAGCATTTTCACTGTGGTGGTGTGGCAATGAGTCATTGACAATGCCCAGTGTGCCAAAGTCCCAGGTGCACAAAAACACAGACAGAAAAACAACAG
>NW_011263472.1:0-424 GCF_000146605.3 Meleagris gallopavo
AAAATGCTCTTGATTGTATGTATGTGGTATGGATTGTTAGCTGAAAAAGGTAAGGAGAAATCTTCCATATTGAAAATGTGGGAAGATTCCCATTGTTCTAAACTCTGTTGTGTTAGTATCTGTGTAATTGAAGCACTACTTAAACTCTTCTACTGCATGAATGATAGCTGGTGTATGAAATACTGCTTTGATTGCAGTTAGTCTCATTTATGACTTTAGTATTGATTAGTCCTAATAAAGGAGGTGGTAAATGCAGGACGTGGCATGGTCTGCTCCAACCAGATAATGTTAAAAAACTGTTTTTAGCGAAAAGGTTTTGTGTTTTTTTTTTAATTATTATTTCTGAAGTAGAATTTTTGAGAAAATCATGAAATATAAATGTAACGGATATTGTTAGGTCTGAGAAGAAAATATTTGTTGTGAC
>NW_011263475.1:0-403 GCF_000146605.3 Meleagris gallopavo
GACTGATGATGAATGTCTTGTGGTGTGTGCTCTTGCTTTCTCTCTGTCTGCTAAAAGAACTGAAATGTCTGACAGCTTGCTTCGTTTTTTTATTGCAATATTTCTTTGCATTTTTTTTGTTTCCTTACTGCTGCAGCATCTGAGCATCTCCATTCAGCTGAAGAATATGCCCTTAGTACACACATGTTATTTACACTCATAGCGGAAATGGAGGTATGAATTAATTTATTCACAATCATGTAAAATGAATCATGTCAAAAATATGTTGCACTGCTTGGAAGTCCAGAACTCCAGAGTCCTTGTCTAATCCTTAATCCCGGGACAGTTAAGAAACTGCAGAATTTAACTGCAAAACGTCAAGGAAATCTCTCAAGATCTCTTTATGTCTCCTTAACATGCAAAA
>NW_011263478.1:0-461 GCF_000146605.3 Meleagris gallopavo
AAAAAGAAACTGTCATAACATAGATTAACTCTAGCATTTGCCAGCTAGGCAGGAAAGGTCAAATCAGCTCCACTCAGCAACAAGTAATCATCAACCTTGCTGACTAACTTTCACTGGTGGCCTGACATTTTTTATGCTTTGTTTTAAGGTTTTTATTTATAATAGGACACTTTCCAATATCCACCATGATTCAGAAAGCTTTAGAATCTTTTTGCCAAAATTAACAGTCAAAGACAACCAATCAGATTGGATACCTAACAAAGCCTTTTATATTCCTGTGATGCAGTGGCATCAAAATGCCAATACACAGCAAATATCTACCCTAGCTCTCAAAACCTGGGCATACCTGACAGTTAGTTTTAGAACAGCAAGGAAAAAAAAAAAAACAATTTATCATTTTTCTTATCTGGCTACAGCACACAGAAAAGTGGTTCAAATCATTCCTGCTTCTCCAGATAGGG
>NW_011263479.1:0-451 GCF_000146605.3 Meleagris gallopavo
TAGCTCATTTAATACTAAAAAAGAAAAAGAAAAATACCAAACAAAAACGTAAAACCCAAACAAAAGTCAGTCTTAATTCCTCTAGTCTATGGCTAGCTTTTCTGAAGATAAAGGGAGGAGGCATCGTTTGTGCTGGCAAAGCTCACCCTGACTTAAAATCAGAGTAAACAGTTAGTGCAAATTACAGTTCTTGTTTGTTTACACTTGAAGCTGTACTAGGCACTGAGGGCTGAAGCTGCAGCAAATTCCTATCGTATGTTGCTGTATAATTTGTTATACTGGGGGTTTATTCCTTAGTGCTTAAGGGAACTGAAATTAGCTTGCGGTGACAAGCTGTGGTGCTTGGTGACCTGTTCTTTGATGCAGGGAAATGTAAGGTCGTTGTTAGGGAGTGCTTGGCTGATCACTGCCATTTATTGTGTCAGATGTATACTCCAAGGGCTCACTTCAG
>NW_011263480.1:0-409 GCF_000146605.3 Meleagris gallopavo
GATAATGGCATGTGAGAGCACAAATTAATTCAAAGTGTGAATGAAACAACTTGTTTCAAGTGCAAACACTGAACACTTTTTTTTTTTGTCTTTGAAATTCTAACCACCATGTATGTAAACAAGCCAACAAACAAACAAACATTATTCTGATAATTCTCCATAATTCATTTTAATTATTTACTGTATTTAGAGCAAACACAGCATTGTTATTTTAGGGTGAGAATTGTCAAAAATAAATATTTCAGGAGCTCAAAGTCACAGGTTTTCAATAGATTTTGTATTCCCATTTCGCTTAGAATCACAAAGGGCATATTCACCAACTTGAGTAAATGTCAAAATGCATTATCCAGACACTTATTTCTCATTTGTGAGCACTAGCCTAAATTTATTGTGTCAAAGGCATTCTAAA
>NW_011263482.1:0-510 GCF_000146605.3 Meleagris gallopavo
GTGCACACCTCTCTGGCTGGGCTGTGGCTTTAATCCCCAGGGTCAGTGCTGGCCACTCAGGCTGTGGCTTCAGATCCCATGGCCAGTGCCAGTCTCTCTGGCTGTGTTTTAAACCCCAGGGCCACTCCTGGCTTCTCTGGCAGCATCTTTAGGCCCTGGGACGTGTGCCAGCCTCTCTAATTGGGGCTGTGACTTTAAGCTCCTGGACTGGATCCAGCCTTTTGGGCTCTGGCCCAAAGTCACCAGGGCTGGTACCATATTTTAAGAAAACAACATGAGGGCCACCCAATGGTGTTTTCTGAAGTAACAAAACAGAGAAATTAAGATGACTCTTGTGTAACCAGCTTGGGTCATCCTCTCGCTCAGGCACCGCATGATCACACCCAGGAGATGTTGCCCCTAGGCTTGGATTTGGGCTTCCAAGCAATCAGCAAGCATTTGGATGGGTCAGCCCCCTGGTTTTTGTGAGAACGGACAAGTCCATCTTGAAAAGCCATCTTGGCAAAGGCA
>NW_011263483.1:0-367 GCF_000146605.3 Meleagris gallopavo
AAGGATGGATTTATCCCAAATCGCCGTGCATCTGGGCTGGGGTGGGGAGAGAGGGCTGGCAGGGGGCTCTGGTGGTGGTAACAGCTGGGGCCAGGCCTAAACATGATTAATTAACCTTGTAAAAAAGAAGAGACAGAGGGAGACAGAAAGAGAATGATAGAGAGAAAGAGAACCCAAGTTACAGCCACACTGAAGATTTATGGGCCCAAGAGGATGAGGAGAGTGGGGATGGAGGAGAAAAAGGAGGGAAGGAGTGCCAAGGAGGTGGATTACAGTTTAATGCCTCTTTATGCTCAACGTTTACATGAAGGAACCACATAATAGTACTGGGGTGGGGATGCAGAGGAGAAGAGGTGGGGGTGGGGTG
>NW_011263484.1:0-407 GCF_000146605.3 Meleagris gallopavo
TTTAATTACAAGCTGCAGGAAGACATGAGCATCTTTCCAGATTTGGGCTAGAAGAGCCTCCTTAGTTGTTTTTTTTTTGTTGTTTTTGTTTTGTTTTTTTTTTTACACCTGTCAAATTCCTAGCATACAGCTCACCTGCAATGTAGCCGTGTCTTCTTCTCAGGGATCTGTGGCTCTCCACCAGAGGTGGAAGGTAGGTTTCTTTCCAAGAATGCTTGTATGTGTTCCTCAGTCCACACTTCTCTCGGGATTCTGTAAAATGCCGGTTGCCTCCTGGTACGGACTGTATCACTGTCTAGTTCCATATTTTCTTTTTTATGAGGAATATCAAATACTGGAGATGACAACAGACAAGGTGACTGAAATACCTATTAAAACCAAATCAATAACAAGCATATGACATCTGT
>NW_011263485.1:0-338 GCF_000146605.3 Meleagris gallopavo
GCCTCTGTCCGTTCTTTGTCTTTCCTCCTACACGACTAAAGTCAAGTTGGTGATCTGCAATGAATGTGTTACCCAAATAATTATGCTACTTTTCTTATTTGGAGATCTATAAATGAATTCCCTTTTTTTTTTTTTTTTCTTTTTTTCTTTTTTTTTTTTTCCCCAAAACTTAGACCATGAAATAACAGGCAAGAGACCCTTAGCCCACTAGCAAAGGAACTTGAACACTGGAAGTTCCATACAAACGTGTGGAAGAACTTCTTTACAGTAAGGGTGACAGTGCACTGGAGCAGGCTGCCCAGAGAGGTGGCAGAGTCACCTTCTATGGAGGTATGCAA
>NW_011263486.1:0-537 GCF_000146605.3 Meleagris gallopavo
TCTGTTCTATGGTTTGGGAAGTCATATTTTCCTTTGGTTTTGTAGCCTCCATCTAAATGGCTTCCTCTATTCCAAAGAATAAATAGGAGTGCTTCAGCCATTTGATCCATCAGGTAGATACAGGTACTGAAACCCCCGTGCATCAGGGAGTCATCAGTTTGGGAGCTCAGCTGATCTATTTCATTCAGAATAACTCTTTGGTTGTGACAAGCCCAAACAAGTGCAATATCATTGTTTGTCCGTGTGTGCAGGGGGTGATTATTTATTTCCTCTTATTCTCCAGCCACAAGCTCAGTTATGTGGTGAGAGTGGCTGGCGTTTTAATCAGGCAAGAAAAAACAAAGCATGATGCTTGTTGAAAACCACACAATCACACCAAAAAAGAAAAAACCCAACCAAAACAACCTAGGATTTTTTCAAAAGGGAGCCTTTCTGGGGCCCTGCTTTGTTTAGTGCCACCTGCTCTGTGTGACTGCTGCTGCAGGGCCTCAGCTGCTGCATGGCACATCAATCACTGCTGCATAGAGAAGCAGACAG
>NW_011263488.1:0-400 GCF_000146605.3 Meleagris gallopavo
ACAATAAGAGAATAAGCTAGCTGTATTTCAAGTACTATTTTAAGTACCTCAGGAGGATAAACACCATCACAACTGCTAAGTTCACTTGGAGATGCTGGAAAAAGAACTGATACAAATAGGATCAGATATGTCTTGACTGAGAAAGATTTTTAAGTATTATGGTGAGGTTCTGAATTCACTTCAATAACAACAGTAGCAGGTCAAAATATAGCCAACTCAATTTTAAGAGGGCATAATTAATTTATAAAAGCAATTATGGAATACATATATATATATATACACACATCTATCTATCTATCTATATATACATTGTTTTGTTTTTTTTTTACTTTGTGGTCCTCTGTTCTCAGGGAGTGGGAGCAAGTAAGCAGGAGCTCATTCCTCATCTTACAACTCTGAG
>NW_011263489.1:0-459 GCF_000146605.3 Meleagris gallopavo
GTATAAAAAGAACATAAAACTATTAGAGAGTGTCTAAAGGAAGGCTACAAATATAGTGAAGGGTTTGGAGGGAAAGACATGTGATGAGTGGCTGAAGTCCCTTGGTTTATTCAGCCCAGAGAAGACTGATGGAAGACGTTATTGCAGACTATAGCTGCCTCATGAGGGGGTGTGGAAGGACAGGTGCTGATGTTTCACTGGTGACCAGTTATAGAACCCAAGGGAATGGCATGAAGCTACAAAAGAAAAGGTTCAGGTTGGTTATCCAGAAAAGGGTCTTCACTGAAAGTAGTTGGACACTGGAATGGTGTCATGGAGTTATCTCCAGATCTGAGTCTGTGACAGGGGCACAAGCCCAGAAGGAGACAAAAGAGAGAGGGAAAAAAAAAGTACCCAACCTGTTGCAGCGTGGTTGGCTCTGGCCCGTGACTAATGAGGCAAGGCACTTGCAGGTCTTGC
>NW_011263490.1:0-394 GCF_000146605.3 Meleagris gallopavo
TCCAGAATAACAACTCCAGTCTTCCTCAGTCCAACCTCCAACCTCCAACCTCTCCTCAGTCGCTGGCTCTGTATCTCCAGGTACACACATCAGTGAAGATGAGTGTATATTCTCACAAATATGCAAATAAGTGCATACAAATATGTGTAAGTAAATATGTGTATGCCTACATAGGCAAATGCAGCCAGAGGGCAGTACTTTCAACAGAATCCACATAAATATGACCCAAACCTGTTTTTCCTCTCTGGCTGATCAAGATCAAAGTTCATGAGTGGACACTACATCAACACATTAAAGTGTTCTATTGCTGAGCTTAAAATAAACAACATATGTTTGTTTTGGTCCCAGCTGATAGTCTCCTTGACCTGCTGTCTCCTAGGCATACAGTGTATTT
>NW_011263492.1:0-476 GCF_000146605.3 Meleagris gallopavo
AAATAAAGAGAAATCCTTGGTAAGGCATAAAAGAAATAAGCATTGTGATGGGCCAGCTTTAGGTCTGCAACTTAAAAGGCAGTGTCTTTAGATCCCTTTTATTCAAGTTCTGTTTGCCAAGGGATCAGTCCTAGGCGTTTGTGGATCAGTATGAACTGGAGCCTGAGGCTGCATTGCTTCATTGCTGGTACAAGTGTCTATAGAAACGATGTAAAAAGATAAGAGGAAAAAGGCAAATCTAGTATGATGTTCAAAGACTCTCTGGTGAGGTTCTTGCTCAGTCCAGACCTTTGCTAAAAACCTGGGTTTGTGTGAGCTGGGGAAGCTTGCATGCAACTGTACAATGGGGTCTGCCACAGGGACTGATTTCTTCTTAATCCTGGGTGCACAAAATTAAGCAGTGCATTTGTGTGTATTTTAAAGCCTAAATAAAAGTTGTCTGTTTTTCAACATGGGAGATGCTTATGTGAGGCTAC
>NW_011263494.1:0-429 GCF_000146605.3 Meleagris gallopavo
AAAGACAAAGCATTGTAATTGTGAAAGTTGTAGGCTGTAAGAGGAGGAGCCGAAACATTTAGGTAGTAATGACTTCTATAATTATAGATGGTACTGCTCATTTCAGTTTATCAGCTGATTGGAGGCAAATAAGAAGCTCTCGCTTAGACCAAAGGAAGGGCAGGAAGTCATCATTTTCTTCTATGAAATAGTAGAAACAGAACTGAAAAAAATCCTCTAGCTTTAGAATATTGATATAAATTAAAAAAAAAAAGTGGAATTGGTAGAATTGTTTCTTCATGAAGAGAAAACATTTATTTAATATCTCAGATATCTCAGATAAATGTGAAGTATTGCAGGATAACAAAAAAACCTGGCCTATTCAGCCTCCCCAGAGCTTATACCGTAAGTATATTTAATCTAGTTGTAGTGCCCTTCATCAGAATCTGG
>NW_011263495.1:0-495 GCF_000146605.3 Meleagris gallopavo
TGGATCCTCTATTTTATAGAATCCTCACCCTAGACACCCTATGTAGTTTCTCTCACACTCTGAAGGGTGGTCAGTTGGTAAACTTGTGGATCTCTGCTTTGTAGAAGCAGAAGTCAGAGTTCTAAAGCAAACAAGGTAGGGGCTGTTGAGCAAGCTTTGGCTTATGAACTATTCTGTTTTATCAGTAGCTTCAATTAAAAAAACAAAAACAAAACCATAGCTTTCTAGCATTTTTGTTGGCATGTATGATTTTATTATCTCATCTAAAGGGAGTATTATCTTCATTGCCACAGTAGCACCCTCCTGTTTTCAGTCCTCTGTTGTTCAGTCTTGCACAATTATGCTACTTGCAGAGACACTCTTCATCAAGGCAGATAAAATAAAAGGAAGACTTTCAGGAAGGGGGTTGGCTTTGCTCCCAAACTCCTCTAAAGAATTGGAAGATGAATAGCTTTTCTCACGCAGCATGACATTTCTGAAAGTGGTTGCGCAAAA
>NW_011263496.1:0-616 GCF_000146605.3 Meleagris gallopavo
CTGTCCTGCAGAGCGTTTGCTCCGTGCCAGGGGTCAGCAGTGTGGCTGCTCTCAGCCTTTCTCTGCATCTGTAAGCGTTCTGATTGTTTTCTGACACACGAGGACACTCAGAGGAGCAGAGGTTGGGCGCCAGTGGGCTCTACGGTGTGGTGTCACCCGACAGCCACTCAGGCCCACACCGTCCTTAGTAGCTCAGACTACCACAGAGGGATGAGGGAGAGAACTGGAAATGAAAGTGAACAAGTGGGAAGAAATAAAAGGTACATAACAGCAAAGATAGAAGACAGAGAAGGAAACCGGAACACAATGGTTACACTGTATAGAGCCCTGGTGCACTTACTCAGCGCTCTCCAGCAGCACACAGCAATAAACAGTGCGCGTTTCTTCACAGCCTAATCCAACCGTGCCTGCCCTAATTTACCCCCCACCCAGTGGGAGCAGTGATGAGTCGCAAACTTTTTTTAACTAATTACTTATTAATTGTAAAAAGAAGCAAGTGCATCTTCGCAAGCCCTGTCACAGTGGCAGGGGGTGCAGCAGCAGCCGCCGCCATGCTGCTGCCGTGTCACAGTGGGAAGAGGTGCGGTGACGGCAGCCATGTGGCTGCGGTGTCACT
>NW_011263497.1:0-416 GCF_000146605.3 Meleagris gallopavo
ATCCATTGCAATATGTGCCTATAAATCAGGCAAAGGCCAGACAGACAGTTACAAACACATTTCTGAAGAGAGAAGTGGAAATAAGAATTCACTGATTGAGCTAGGAAAAAAACAAAAACCCAAAATACAACTAGTCCATTATCTTCCCTAAAGCAGAGAAGAGATACAGAGTAATTAACATGCTAGGCCTGCAATGCCCTCCAGAGTTCAACTAAAACAGAGAACATGCAGATCACATACAAAACGTAAACTTAATCAAGTGCAAAGGCAATAGAAGAGCAGTTTTATAAAGGAATAAATGCTGCAATACACAACCCTCCTTCAGCAAGGATATCTATCCTTTCTGAAACAGTAACCTAGTCAAAGGAAAATCAGAGAGCAGGAATTATGGGCGAGCCAGAAAGCAGGTTGCATTT
>NW_011263498.1:0-327 GCF_000146605.3 Meleagris gallopavo
TATTATGGTTTCATTAATATCTCTTAGAAAATATATTAAAAATAACAAGATTCTTTAATTTTTTGTTCTAAATATTGATAAAAATCTGGTTACATCTGATTGTTTATATGCTTTAGATTTGGAGATTTGTCTTGAGGTAAGAGACAACTGCAATTTAAAAAGAAAATAATTTTTAATCTGAAATACCAATTTATTAAATTGAAAGGTATTCAAGAAGCTAATATTTGAAAATTCTTCAAGTACAATTAGGACAATATTTCTATTAAAAAAAAAAGAAGAAGAAGAAAGAAGGAAGTGTATCTTTATAATTTGAATACATAATATGGT
>NW_011263500.1:0-447 GCF_000146605.3 Meleagris gallopavo
GATGTTTTTATTAGAATGGCAGAAATAATTGTTGGCATTTGCCCAAAAAGCATTTTGTCCTCTTAAGGATCTCTTTTGCTGGACAGATCTCTAACAGACAGGGCCACATCAAGCTTCTTCCCCAAACTCCCCACCTCCTTCATCATAACATCTTCCTATCTAATTTTATGTTAGAGTTGAACTCCTGCCAGATAAGTATCAGTCTTGAAGAAAAACTTCCTGCTTTATTATATGCATTTGAAAAATAATTCAAATGACCAGGCTACAGTAATTCGATGTGTTGTGTCTTGGCCAGTGGGCTCCTGGCTCTCAAAGAAAAAAAAAAAAGAAATCAAAAAGATTAGGGGAGACAACACTTCAAGCTGTGCTGCATTAAGCTGGATCCAAACGCTGCTATATTAAATAAGACTAAAGAATAAGACTACTTAGTTTCCTAAATGGAAAGAG
>NW_011263501.1:0-339 GCF_000146605.3 Meleagris gallopavo
TGCACCAAACAGTCAAAGACCTGGCACCCAAGTGTGATGTGACTTTCCTGCTCTCGGAGGATGGCAGCGGGAAAGGGGCAGCACTGATCACGGCAGTGGGATGCAGGCTTCGTGATGCCGAGCAGAACTGAACTCCACAGCCCTGGCCTTGAGTCTGTCTCGTGAGCACCTTCTCCTAAAGCAGCGACTGCGTAGTCTGAACTGGTTTAAAAAAATAAAGAAGAAAAGAAGAAAACAACAGAAACTCACTGCTTTATCGGGGAAAAAAATAGCAACTAATGACATAAAAGAATAGGATACAAGATAGAATGTGTGCTGTTAATAATATCTCCTGTTTAT
>NW_011263502.1:0-316 GCF_000146605.3 Meleagris gallopavo
AAAGCTTTTGTTCATATTTAGGTTAGAAATTCATATTGAAACAAGTTGCAAGGGGTTTTGCTCTTTTGCCGTCTGGGTTGATATAGTTGTCATGAATTTTTCACTGGAATTGCAGTTTTTAAGTGGAATTTCCAAGACAATTCAACTGTAGTTTGATTTTGCCTCAAGAGAGTGAGGCTCAACAATTCTGAACATAGTCTGAGGGGTTTTTGCTAATTTGTTGTGGTTACTCAGAGATATGTGTTATCAGACTGCAAATACTGCTTGCCACTACTCCCATTTATTAAAATTAGCATAAAGTAGTTTAGATGTTCTG
>NW_011263503.1:0-459 GCF_000146605.3 Meleagris gallopavo
TAGAAATAAGATCTACTTTTTTTTGCCAGTGATGTCAGCCCACTGAAAGGAAATACTCAGTGGCTTTCAATGAAGGGATGTGTAGGTGGAAATCATAGCAGGACTCAGAGCCTCGTGGAAGATAGGCGTCAAACACTGGGTGATGGTTTACTGCCAGTAAATAACCCAGGAAAATGATGAGGACTGCACTGAACAGGAAGCAAGTTTAAATCAAATTGCCTTGTCCTCCAAAGCCTTTTGTCTCTGGAATGATGTGTCTTTAATAGGGGTCATTCCCTCCTTTTATAAGCTTGGGGACTACAAGGAGGAGGTCAGATGTACTGGAAGCTGCGGAACTCTTTTTGTGGCCTTGCACACTGGGAGCATTTTGCTTTCAACCAAATCTGATGAAAACCAGGAAAAATAAAAAGAAACACTGCTGATGTGTGGTGCAGTTGTTATACGTGTGGGCTGTGAGCT
>NW_011263504.1:0-507 GCF_000146605.3 Meleagris gallopavo
CAGGCGGCCAGGACGTGCCCCTGTACAAGCGGAAGTGTTGACGCAGGATAGAAATACAGCCTGTATCTTGCCCTGGAGGGCAGACATTCCCCTCTTGGTACCTCTGAAACATCTGTATTTCTCCCCGTAAGTCTTTGAGCTTTCAGGATTACTGGAAGGAATGAAATGTCATCAAAACGTTCCAGTGTTGCTCTTAGATCATGTGTAACACCTGGTGATAGTCTGCATGGGACTGATGGAACATAGGACGGACCTGCACCTCACGACCGTATGCCTCCGGTAACATCATTGAACGCTGGCCCATAAAAGGAAGTCAACTTTCACTGATCGTCACTCATCTTGAAATTTACCAACATGTGTCGGGATGAAATTTTATAAGCGTCGCAGTGTATTGGATCTCTGTATTAGGGAAAGCTCACCCTTTTAGTCAACCTAATCATTAGTTCATGCAGTGAAGGGGTGGAGTGTATGGGGCTGCTGAATCAAGGCCTGAACCTTTGATTGATT
>NW_011263505.1:0-330 GCF_000146605.3 Meleagris gallopavo
ACATCATGCAATGCACTGGGGTTTGACTGCTGATGCTCAAGTTCCGGGTGCCTGTCCAGCGGAGAAGAGCAGCTACGTTTCCCCAGGGGGCTTTGCGGTCAGCGAGGAGATATAACTCCCGGCAAGGTCACCTGATGCTCTTCTTCTCTGCCTGCGCTGCTTCGCTTGCGCTTCTCTGCCTGCGCTTCTCGCCTGCGCTTCTCTGCCTGCGCTTCTCATCTCAGCGTTGTGGTAAGGCCGATCCACCATCAATTTCACATTCTCTCTCCTTATAAATTCTGTTGATACCATATTTAGTAAATTACTTTGTTTTACCTTCTAGTATTGTTG
>NW_011263506.1:0-449 GCF_000146605.3 Meleagris gallopavo
CAGCTCCTTCATTAGACTTCTTTGATCATCTCAATCTTCATCAAGTGTTTCTGATACTACTATGGCTTCGTCACGATTAATCAATATTAATCTTGCTCTTGCTCTTCATTCAGTCTGATACTTGTTAAATGGCTAAAATGGAAATGTGAGCTGAGGGTAGCTGTTCATAGTTTTGAAGTGTAAGAATCAATTCAAAAACTAGGGGTCTTCTCTGTTGGTCCTTGTACCTTTGAAACATTGTGCTAGTGTACTGGCATACCTTTCTGGTGCTGTTGCAAGTCTCTGGCATATATCAGGCGCTGTCCTCACTCTCTCAGAATCGTAGTTTTGGCATGGATCATTAGGAACAAAATTAGGGTCATACAACATTTCCACCATGGCTATTCCCTCAATTAATGGATATCTTTTTCAGTTGTATCCCACTTTTTCACAGGCTTCAGATTGTCTTT
>NW_011263507.1:0-482 GCF_000146605.3 Meleagris gallopavo
GTCTCCTGCCAAGGACATGAAGGCAAGTTAAGTACAGCAGTGAAGCTGCTTATCCAGACTGCCTCTGGCAACACAGAGCTTCAGACACAGCCAAAGCAGAAGAAGTGCCAGAAGCTGCATCATCCTTGCTGATGGCAATTCCTGCATATCCAGGCCGTGTGTTTTGTGTGACAAGCCTGTACTAAGTTGTTGGCACAAAAAACAAGAATCTTTCCTCCTCTCTGTGAGCCCGGACGCAGCTGGGTCAGCCTTGCACAGGCTATCCCAAGGAGATCTCAGCTCACTGCATTAACAAAGAATCTTGCAGGTTAAGAGGCTTAAATAACGCATTTCCTTCTAAGCTGAATTTGTCCACAGTAGTATTAATTAGATCTTTGCTTTGGCACTGCAGCCCATTCACGTAGGAGCAAGAACTTCTAAGTTATCTTCTGCAGAAAAGATAAAAGGAGGAAGGCACTCACTGATCTCTACTGGTTTATGGG
>NW_011263508.1:0-514 GCF_000146605.3 Meleagris gallopavo
GGCCTGGAGCATCTCCCCTATGAAGAAAGGCTGAGTGAACTGGGTCTGTTCAGCCTTGAGAAAAGAAGACTGAGAGGGGACCTGATCCAGGTTTATAAATATCTGAGGTGTGGCGGCCATAGCAGTGAGGCCAGTCTCTTTTCAGTGGTACGTGGAGACAGGACGAGGGGAAACGGACATCAGCTGCAGCATAGGAAGTTTCGCACGAATGTGCGTAAGAACTTCTTCACAGTGAGGTGACGGAGCACTGGAACAGGCTGCCCAGGGAGGTTGTGGAGTCTCCTTCTCTGGAGATATTCAAGTCTCGCCTGGACGCCTACCTGTGCGACCTGGTGTAGGGAACCTGCTTTGGCAGGGGGTTGGTCTCGATGATCTCTGGAGGTCCCTTCCAACCCCTACAATTCTGTGATTCTGTGATTCTGAAATACACAAAAAATCCTACGTGTTGCTCTGGGAGTGGCATCACTTAGCTTGACCATCCTTTCTTTCCACAAGTACTGTGAAGTGCCCGGAG
>NW_011263509.1:0-423 GCF_000146605.3 Meleagris gallopavo
ATAAAAGCAGACCTCAGTCCTTTTCTATCACTGGCAACTGAAACAATACCAGCCACACCCATGGCACAAAAAGTGAAAAGAAATTTAAGCAAGAGTGATTTAAGGGAGATTTAAGCAAGGAGTGTAGGAATTTATGCTGTTGGTTCAGATGAAAAGATGAGAATATTGTTTGAGAGAATTGTGTGTGCAGAAATATCAACATAGAGAAACACTACAAAATCCCATGCAGAAGTTATGGCCAGAGTAGCAATGTAAACATTAACTAAGGAGAGAAGAGGGAGAGACCTTTTATGCACAGTGGTTCTTGGAAAGAGACTTGGAACTACAAGAAGAGAGGTGTCGTTTTTTTTCTTTTTTTTTTCTTGTATTCTAGTATTCATTCTGTGTCTTCAAGGACAAAACTTCCTCATACATGATATGGAA
>NW_011263510.1:0-470 GCF_000146605.3 Meleagris gallopavo
CAAGTCACCAGAGCTGTAGTACATCTGAGATTTCCAGCGCACTACATGATGTGATGATGTGGAATACTGCTAACAGAAATCATAAAACCACGACAATTTCATATCTGCGTACTCAGATTCTATGAGGGGAAGAAAGCGTACAACACATCAAATCAGACTCAATTACAGCATGTCACTCCTTTGAGTTGCTTCAACACAAAGGAACAGAAAATCCACTTGTATGTAAATTTATGAAGCTATAATTTAAAAAAAAAAGGGGGGAGAAAAGGGGTTAGGGTAGGAAAAGGAAGCCAACAAAACAGTTGCTCCAAGAGACAGATATTTCTAGAAGCAACAGTTTTTAGAAGCGCGCTCTAAAGACAGTCTAGAAGAAAGTCTACTCTTGAATGAGAAAGCAATATGATGCTGTGAAGTCTCCTTTCCCTAACTTACGAATGGAAGTGCGAGTCAGAACAAGACAATAAGGAAAA
>NW_011263511.1:0-504 GCF_000146605.3 Meleagris gallopavo
TTAAAAAGGGGAAAGGAATTATGGTTGACTGCTTCACCTAACAGTTTTAAAGAAAAATATAGGAAAAAAAGAGACTTAAAAAAAGAAAAAAATCTAACAAAAAAATATCACTCCATGTGTTTTCCAAAAGAGGGCTGAGAGGGGAAAAACCAGAGAACTCCCACCTTCTGGAACACATAATCTGAGGAAAGAAAGACAGAATACACAACTTCTGGGAACATCCCCTCCCAAGGATCTTCCATGCCTGCTCTCCTCAATTTCCAAACTGGAAATGGATCTGTTCTCTTTTTACTGATAGATAGACAGAAAGATAAAAGCCAACAGTTTTAGCCATAACAAATGGCAGACTGGTTTCTAATAAGTGTTTTTCCAGAAAGGAGAGGTTGTTGAAAATAATTGTAACAGCACAGTTCCATCCAGCTGAACAGCAAATAGTACAAAACTGATACACACAATGTTTAAAATAGTTTATGTGTTAAAAAATCCACTTTTTTTTGTTTGTTT
>NW_011263512.1:0-490 GCF_000146605.3 Meleagris gallopavo
TTTTCCTAGGATGAGAGAAAAATCTACGATAGTGAGACACTGCTTCATTATTTTAAATAGCGATGAATTACATCTAAGTGATGCATGTGGATCACAGATCCAATGTTGTCTTAATGTAATTTGAGTAGGATATATATTTTCAAGCAAACTGTACATCCATATGCAAAATGAAAAGGCAGAAACACTTTGAAATGTTACTGTGAAATGCTCAGTATATTCAAGACTACGAAGCCAGTGAAATATAACAGAAAGTGCTTATCTCCTTTTACATTTATATTATGTTTTACTTAAAAAAAAGAGGGGGCAGGGGAGAGAGTATTTTTTCTTTGATGATTTGAATACTTCATATTTGAACACTGCCGTCCTTACCAAAACCTTATGTCTGGAATGGAAACCTTCTCCTACACCACTCTCAGGCTGACTTTCCCTCCACTTTCTACCATAGCTCATATTTCAGAGCTGAGCTGGTAGCCAACAGACTGCAAGCTAT
>NW_011263513.1:0-411 GCF_000146605.3 Meleagris gallopavo
CTTACTTCAAATGTTTACTATCTCTTGGCACTTGCTTGGAAGATATACAGAAATGCATAAAAAACTACCATTATATCAATTCAATTCTCTATCAAATTCTCAGACTTGACAAAAAAAAAAAAGGAAATTCTTTAAAGCAGCACAAGATTGAATAATAATACCATTTGCTTCTCTTATAATTGTGTTCTGCTTTTCTGAACAATTAGATGTACTTAGGATTTTAAGCACTTTTCTAGAAGCATGACGATTAAAAATGAATACTTTACTTTTGAAATGCAATTAAGACAGGCAAGCAAACAAACCCAGTTTCAGCTAGCATAAATCAGCTCAGTCATACCAGTGGAATTACAACCTATGCGGAATTGTTTCAGTTAATAATCACAGGTTCTTGCCATTTGTCTTCTTCTCATT
>NW_011263516.1:0-427 GCF_000146605.3 Meleagris gallopavo
TTTTCAATGGCCACAGGAAAAAAAATAAATCTAAAAATCCCCAGGGCTGCCAGGAAAATTCTCCTCTCAATACATGAATAGGAATCATGCAACTAAAGAAATACAAATACAGCCAACATTGTACCTTTCAGAAAGAATGGAAAAAACTTGCATAAATTATTAAAAATTACCTAGATAAAATGTGAATCTAACACAAGGACTTAAAACATCTGGGACAAAAAAAACCCCAATGGCATAAATTACAGAGCCAACACTTCCTTAATATGCTATCTGAATCATGGCATTATTTCACATCATGTTAAACAGTACATTTCTCTTTATGAACTGCCATTCTCCTTTCACGTTAATCTTTTCTTTCCATATCAGTATTTTTGTTCTGAGTGATGATAAATTCTTTCTTCCTTAAGTCCACACCCTTTTCTCACTT
>NW_011263517.1:0-506 GCF_000146605.3 Meleagris gallopavo
ATAGCTGTTAAGAGTCATTCCAGTTAGGAGCGTGTGTCACTTGCAAACTTTTGGTTCATTACACTCCTATGCAGTATGAAATACTTGCAGAAGGAGTTGGGTCAACTGATGTGTGGGATAACCCATGTAATTCACTCCAGATTAACAAATATTTATACAACTTGATCAAGTTTAATATGTCATGGTATATAATAAACGCCCATTAAATGTGCATAGGCTCATAAGCCAGATGAAGGCACAGCTGGCTTGGAGGAGAATCAGTTTAAGTAATCTTTTTTCCACAACTGTTTGTGCTCTCATGCAGCTCTCCCAAGACAAACCTAGTCTCCCTCCTGCTCTGTCCTGCAGCTGCCTTTAAAAGGGGAAAAAAACCCAAAACCAACAAAAACCTTTCCAACTTGAGGCCTTTGTTCTGTTTGCTAAGGGAGCGGTTTGTTCTGGTGAAGAACACATCCTCTCCTGAGGGCAATAACTAATTATGACAAGTGTCCATAGTAAATAGCTTT
>NW_011263518.1:0-351 GCF_000146605.3 Meleagris gallopavo
TCTGGAAGTATGTGCTATTTACCA
The DNA here is from genome assembly GCF_000146605.3 of Meleagris gallopavo. NCBI lineage: Eukaryota > Metazoa > Chordata > Aves > Galliformes > Phasianidae > Meleagris > Meleagris gallopavo. The sequence continues at coordinate 25 of NW_011263518.1, forward strand.
AGAGTATCTGAAAATGCCTTTATGCCTTTTCTTCTTTTAACAGAGGAGTTATAAAAACACAGAGACACTTTTAAAGACAACATTTTAGCCTAGGGTCCAGGGAAAATGTTCCACACTAATAGAGATGATTCTCTCTTTGTGTTGGTTACATACAGTTTTTCTCATTCAGGAGTGCTGGGAATGATTTCAACTGCTTTTTTTTGTGGTTTTTTTTGATACTTCTTTTTAAAATGAACTTGCAGAGATACCAGTCCTTTGCCTTTTTTGGTTGTGCCTGAGCTTATTTCTGCACTAGAGAAGAGAAAACCTGTTCTTGGTTTCTGTAAT
>NW_011263521.1:0-415 GCF_000146605.3 Meleagris gallopavo
TCATAGTAAACCTTCAGGCATCATAACAGTATCTTCTCTTAATAGAAAAGTGCTTCTTAAGCAATTTAACTAATTTGATTTAATAAAAAAAAGAAAAAATTTGGAGAGCATAAAATCTCTGAAAAAAAGCCAGCAGGGAAGGTAAATGTGTGATTAGCTCCCCTGCACACACGTAAATTAAGGCTGGGATAAATTAGCAGTGAGACTGAAAGGTACTGCCACTTCTGGAGCATCTGAAAACAGAGCACTGCGAGCTTGAAGAAGGTGAGGATGTGCCAAGTGAGCGCAGGACCGACATTTCAGCACTTTGTTCCTGTGCTGAATGCTCCATCTTGGGATTAACGTATTAATTACATGTGCACTGGGGATGGCTCTGGGTAGAAGCTGTGTCAGGCTGGGTGTGAAGGAAAGGTTC
>NW_011263522.1:0-434 GCF_000146605.3 Meleagris gallopavo
AGAAATTTTATGTTATATCAAGTACAAACTAAAGGGCTTTTTGCTCTTGTCCTTTTTCATTTTCCATGTTAGAGGTTCATGGATTCCTCCACTTCTAATGAATTCTTTCTAAAATCTAACTAGATACCTTTCTAGCAGTATTTTTGAAGAGTAGGAAAAAACACCATTTACAAAGAAAGATATAGAGAAATGCAGAAAGAGAAAGAAGCTAACAAAAGATGAAAAAGGAATCAAGAAGCTTTTAAGCTGAAGTTGGTAAAGAGAGTAGAAAAAAAAAAGATAATCTAAGCCAGAAGTAAAGCATGATTACAGGAAAAAATGACACAGCAGAATAATTAAAATTTTCTTTTTTTTTTTCTTTTTTAATTTTCCCCCTACTACCTACTAACAGCAGTAGTGCAATTTTACAAGTGGAAAAGTCTGTAAATCTGTGG
>NW_011263523.1:0-404 GCF_000146605.3 Meleagris gallopavo
GAGCAATCCCAGAGGCTGAGCAATAGGTGAACTGAAAGAAGCTCTATAGTGAAGGACTTGGGGGTAGTGGTAAGGGGGGAAAAAAAAAATAAACAACAATGAGTTGGCAATACACAGTTGCAGCCCAGAGGGCCAACTGTATCCTGGGCTGCATCAAAGAAACTATAGCTAGCAGGTCAAGAGATGTGGTTCTCTGCTCTTGTGAGACCTCATGTGGAGTACTGCATTCAGCTCTGCAGCTCCCAGCATAAGGGTGTGGACCTGTTGAGAGTAGGTCCAGAGGAGGGGTATGAGGATGACTGGAATTCTGGTACATCTTTGCTACGAAGGGAGGAGAAGAGAGTTGGGATTGTTTAGCCTAGAGAAGAGAAGGTTCTGGGAAGGCCTTATATAATCGTCTTTCA
>NW_011263525.1:0-347 GCF_000146605.3 Meleagris gallopavo
TCATTCATTTTCATTTGAATGGGGATAATTCCTACTTGTTTAAAAAAAACAACGATATAAATGTCACTCCACTGAGAAATGATTTCTGATCTCTGGTATAATCTAACTAGAAGACCTAATCAGAGAGGATTATTACTGCAAATGGAAAGGGCTGGGGTTTGTGATATATCCAACCATCAATGTTTAATGCCACGTCTAAAAATATGATTAGATCTGAAAGCATAAAATACTGATAAGCCACCTCTTTTCCACATCTCCATTCTTCACAATATACACAAGCTTGAAGAGACACAATTTTGCAATCAAGACCGATATTTTCATTCCAAATGCCACATTGATCAGCACAG
>NW_011263527.1:0-439 GCF_000146605.3 Meleagris gallopavo
TTTCCGTAGTTGTTATGCACAGGCTGGTGGGTCAGCACTAGAGAGCTCAGTGCTGTGCTCAGAACTCCTGGCTGCAGACTCTCTCCAAGCACTGCACACCCCAGTGCCCCAGGTGCAGATTTGCAGGAAGAACAATGTGGCTCTGAAGTTGGTTTTCTGTTGGCTGGGCTCTCCCTGCTGGCACAATGTTTGGCAGCAGGAATCCTGCACTCTATCCTGGCTGTCTGGCAGAGAAAACCTGTCCAAGTGACAGTCAGCTCCACGCCAGTTGGTCCAACGTGTGCTGGCTGTTGGGGCCTGGAGCACAGCTCAGCACCGCAGGCGACAGCTGAGCTGGAAGCTGGCTGGATCAGATGGATAACCCGAGGTGCAGTCCAGTGGTACTGAAGCAGTTCCAGGAGAGAGAGCAAACGCTTCATTCCCTCTCTGCTGATTGGAA
>NW_011263528.1:0-553 GCF_000146605.3 Meleagris gallopavo
CCTCACCTCATGGAAAAATTTTGACCGAGAAAAAGATCACTTCTGTTGAAAAGCCAAAAATGTTCAGCCAAAACCAACGTTTTCATTGTTTGGCTGAAAATGAGAGGCTTGCCATTTTAAGCTTAAAGTTTTTTTGGTTTGGGACCAAAATATTTTTGCCTTTTGCCCAAAAGTTCTCCAATAAAAGACACTTGTTTTTACATCAACAAGAAAAAAGTAAAAACCTGATTGCTCACGAAAAGGAGCTTAGACAAGACCAGTTCTACAGAAAACAACCTTTTTTCTTTAAGTAGATATTAAACATTAAACAAGACATGTTTCAGTTTGCCTTTGTGTTACACGAACATGGCAGAATTTAAGGCCCATGCTTGCCAATATATTCATTACTGGAACAGAAATAGTGCCACGTGATCTCAAAGTTAGATTACGACCAAGAAAATCCTTGCTCAGACTTCGCCCTCTGCATAGCAAATCACATCCAGTGTGCAGTTCAGAATTCCTCACAGCAGCATTGGAGATGAAGCCTGGAGCAGCTGTGGTTGTTGAAGCACCT
>NW_011263529.1:0-332 GCF_000146605.3 Meleagris gallopavo
CTGTGGGATGTGCCTTGGAGTCCCATTACATGTTCAGCCCACTAATTTTTATGTTTTTTGTTGCCCCACCCCCCTTTTTAAAAAAAAAAAGTCTTAATAAAAATACCCAAAAAAGGAGTTTTGTTGTTTATATATGTATATTAACTATATTATATATTTTATATGCCGCCCGAGTCAATTCCTCTTCACTCAATGCAGTTGGGTTACCTAGGATTGCCTTTATTGACATCAGATAGTATTGTAGTATTGTAGAATTGTTTGAGTTGGGAGGGACCCTTGAAGCTCATCTTGTCCAACTCCCAATGAACATCTTGTCCCAACTCCCACAGCTC
>NW_011263530.1:0-456 GCF_000146605.3 Meleagris gallopavo
GGTTTTATTCTCCCCCACCTGTACTTTGCAGTACACAACTACTCTCCACACAAATAAGATCAGAAATCTATTGTTCATAGTATGCAGTAATATATATATATTTAGATACAGTTTTGAGACCCAGTTATACAGATTCATTGAATACAATTGCGAATCAATTAAAAAAAATAGAATTGGCTTATAAGAGAAGACTGTGTTGGAGAGCTTTTTGTTCGCTTGTTTTGTTGGTTGGTTATGTTTATTCAAGGAAACTGCTCTTATTTAATTTAAAAAAAAAAAAAAAGCTCCCAGATTGTACACTTAGCTCTGTAATCACAAGCATTGTTGAAATGTTTTTGGCCAACAACAAATCCCATGCTGATTTCAAGGCAGGGTCAATTAAAAACAAGTAAATGTTTTTTCTTTTTCTAGGGAAAGCTTTTTGCAACAGAAATGAAACAAATTATGTTCTACTCC
>NW_011263531.1:0-443 GCF_000146605.3 Meleagris gallopavo
GGATAGAAGAGGTCCTGTGGAAGTCCCAGGTGAAGTCTCTGCCCACAGTCTGCAGCCCAGGCATGCTGTCTGTGGTGCGAGGAGAGCCTGCAAAAGCCTGGCTCAAAGCTGTTAGGCAAAGCAGTTCCCCTTTGCTCGTCCATGAAAAGCACCAAGCTGTTTAGCTCCTGGAACTTGAGGAAGCATCCCAGAGGTAGACACATCCCTCATCCAAGGGGCAGGCGGGACAGAGGGGCCCGTCTGGGGACCGGGTGTGGGATCTACCTCCCAGTGGGGTCAGAAGTTGGGACCCCCCCACGGGACAGGAGCGGGCTGTGCTCTGGGACCCTTGCTGGGAGCGAGGGGCCTGTGCTACAGCTGATGCGAGGCAGGGAAGGAGCCCTGGCCTCCCTGCCCTCACTGCCTCCTGCTTGCCTGCAAATGCTGACAGGGGAGGCTATCCA
>NW_011263532.1:0-302 GCF_000146605.3 Meleagris gallopavo
TTGAGCATTAGAGGAGATGGTGAAGGTTGCCTTTTGGGGAACATCTTAAGTTCCTTTCTCTTTATAAAGTTGTTTTGCAAAGGACTGGGAACAGTCCATATCAGAATGAAGACAGGGCTTCTACTTTTGTTCTCCAAAGATGAAGGACTTCCCCTTCGAACATGAACATGGGGACAGAATGGAGGAAGAAGACTTTCAGGCAGAGATTTCTAGTTCTGATTTTTGCCTTGAGCAAGAAGAGAAAATAAAAAAAACGGAAAACTAGCCTATGATCCTTGCCTCATAACAGGGAGGAGAATCTG
>NW_011263533.1:0-435 GCF_000146605.3 Meleagris gallopavo
TAATTCTATGAGTGCACATACTAGACTTAACTCATGACCTGTAGGTAGATTATAGATATGCAGAACCCAAAACTGAATCATTAAAGAATATTCTATCATTATATCATTTCCCTTATTGTCTTTATCTTCCTACTTTACCATGTTTTTTTTTCACGTGCAATTCCCCAGTGATTTAAGAATGCATATAATAGCAAAAAATTCACTTAAGTGGGAAAAACAACCAAGAAGTTTTTCTGAAAAATGTCTGAAAAGATTGTGAGCTTGCAGTTATTAAACTGATGAGAGAAAGTTTTCAAAGTGTTATTAATTTCCTGAGGGTCTTTTTTTTTTTTTCAGTTTTCATTTGCTTTCATCTCAAATAACTATTAAGTGGGTAAAGTTATTTAAGGAAAAATTGTGTCATCTAATCTTGGTTTGTTAAGCAATTGTCATGTA
>NW_011263534.1:0-453 GCF_000146605.3 Meleagris gallopavo
CTTTCTTGGCCTCCAATATTAAAGAAATGACAATACTGTAAGTTTATTGCCTCTTCTCTTTTGGGCTGTACTTTATATCTTTATTTACTGAATGCTGGTCCTAGAAAAATTCTCTTCACCTCAGGCAACTCTATTTTTGATAGTTGAGTAAAATACCGTGAATGCTTTCTTCATTATCATCAATCCTTCTGGTAATAGGCACACTGGCAGAACTTGAGCATTGCCTAACCTAGCCAGTTTCTCATAACTGCTTTGCAGCAGACTTCTGTTATAGACTGGTATCTACCCCCAATATACATTATTTTTTAAATAAGAACTAAAAAAAAAAACCAACAAAAAACCCCCAACAACAACAGAGAATGTGCCAGTAAGTTTTAATTGAAATTTGTACCAAAGACTACACTAGAATTTTCTGCTTCAAAATCCATGACACTATCATTAGTTTTAATAGGG
>NW_011263535.1:0-450 GCF_000146605.3 Meleagris gallopavo
GTGTAAATGAGTTGTCTTCCATTACTCTAGCATCCAGGCTGTGATTCTAGCTTTTTGTCATATACATGCTTAAAAAAAAAAACCAAAGCCTTTTACTTTAAGGGGAAGTAAACAAAAATTCTGACACTGCAGTGCAAAAAAAAACCAACAAAAAATCTTCGTGTGACTGAGCACCAAATGTCTTATACCTCACCTTTTGGTACAAGAACTCAAAACATTTCATGGAATAAAGGAGATTAGAGGATAACTGATACTGGTAGTTTCCAGCAGCATACTGAAGAAGATGTTGTCAGTAGATGAATGTCTCCAAGTTCACATGGAGACCTGAGATTTGATCTTGGAATGGGTTCCTGTATATATCTGTACTTGCCATATGGCAGTTAAATTGTGTTTTGCTTACTCTTGTGTTCCTGATCAAAGAGCAAGCATGGCTCTTCCTGGGTTTTCAAG
>NW_011263536.1:0-481 GCF_000146605.3 Meleagris gallopavo
GGCTGTGGTGAGGGTCGCAGCCAGCCACCTCCTGCCAGGGCATCGCTGAGATGTCACTGCAGGTGCTGGAGATGTTGGGCCTCTGAGGGATGCTTGGTGGCATCTGTTCAGGCTGCCGGGAGCATGGCAACATATATACCTCTCATATACCAACTGTATTTTTAATCACCTCTACAAACTCTTGGTGTTAATAGATTGACTTCTTTAGTTATAAGGGTGTGGGATTAGCAATAAGGTGTGAAGTGGTGCGCTGGTGATCCATCTGTGCTATTGCTGGGACACGACCTGGGTCCATCGCACACTGGGGACAGCAGTGCCATAGCAGGGCTGCTGCATCGTGGTGTTGTGAGAGCGCATCGGTGCAAACCAGTTTCTGGGCAGGCATCCCAAACTGGGAGAGCTACTGGAAAAAAGCCAGGTTGAAAGTCAGCCCAGGGCTGTCAGGCCAACATCGAGGTCTTGGGGGTCCCAACTGCCACCG
>NW_011263537.1:0-533 GCF_000146605.3 Meleagris gallopavo
ATTTAGGATCTGTTTGCAGATACCTCATAATTTAAAATGTCAAAAAAACCCAAACTTCAGGCTTTCATGTAGTATATTAATATGTTGCTTGTTCAGTGTGCAGCAAGCTTTGCTTAAGTAATAGCCTCATATGAGATGTGAACTCATCTCCTTCCCCTTAGTAGGGCCTTAACTTCAAAATTGATTCTGACCCTATAAATCCTGGCAGCATTTAAATCATTAAAAAAAAATTCTCTTTTGATTTTATATGTTATATATTTAAAGCCTTAAAAAGGGAAAAAGTTGCTTTATTTATCCAGGCTTTAAGAAGTCTTGTGTTAGCTTAAATGTGTCTGTTGGCTGGTTTGACAAGTGAGTTGTGCTCCATACAGAGATGCCTCGTCTGCACAACTGTTGCAGTTGTTCTGTTTCACTATTGGTAAATGGGCACTGAGAAAACAAAGCCCACACTTAGACGCTGTGGATGTCACAAAGAAATGCCTGAAGTCAGAACTGCGTTGAGTCCCACTCCTAGGGACTCCTGGTGGGAGCAG
>NW_011263539.1:0-502 GCF_000146605.3 Meleagris gallopavo
AACTACTAAAAGAAGAGATAGCTGATATGAAAAAAGAATTGGACTTCTTTCTGCAAACTTTCATACTCTTCTGATAGATGCATAGCTGTTTGGCATTTTTCATTATTGGAAAAAAAAAAAAGGAAGGGGGGAGGTAAGGGCCATATTGAACACATTCCTCCTTATTTTCTAGTCCCCTCTAAGGCAGCACAGGATGTATCTTGGTGGGAGTAATTAAATGTAGAAATAGAAAATTGGAACCGGTTGCCCAGGGAGGTTGTGGATGCCCCATCTCTGAATGCATTCAAGGCCAGGCTTGATGTGTCTCTGGGCAAATTGATGTAGTGGATGGCAAACCTGCCCATGGCACGAGGTCTGAAACTAGATGATCTTTGAGGTTCTTTTTAACCCAGGTCATTCTGTGATAAGATTAAGGATGACTGGGCAAGCAACAGTTCTGCAAAAAAAGTGTTACATCCTATGTCTGCTCTAAAGTTGAACCTAAGTAAATTTTATCTTGCTT
>NW_011263541.1:0-374 GCF_000146605.3 Meleagris gallopavo
CCCCTGGAAGGCCCCACCTGCAGTGCTGTGCCCAGGCCTGGGGCCCCCCAGGACAGGAGGGATGCGGAGCTGCTGGAGCGGGTCCAGAGGAGGGCACGAGGATGCTCAGAGGGCTGGAGCACCTCTGATTGAAGACAGGCTGAGGGAGCTGGGCTTGTTCAGCTTGGAGAAGAGAAGGCTGTGGGGAGACCTCATTGTGGCCGGCCTGTACTTGGAGGGAGCTTACAAGCAGGAGGGGAGTGACTGTGTACAGAGCCTGATGGGGACAGGACAAGGGAATGGCTTTAAAGTGAAAGAGAGGAGATGTGGGTTAGCTGTGAGGAAGCAATCCTGTTGTCAGAGGGCGGTGAGGCGCTGGCACTGCTGCCCAGAGA
>NW_011263542.1:0-375 GCF_000146605.3 Meleagris gallopavo
CCCAACCCCCACATCCACATCCAGCCAACAGCCTCTGCTCACTCCTGGAGCAGCACACAGCACTGCCAGCAGCCCCAGCCCAGCAGACAGAGCACGCACAGTCACGGAGACACGGCCTGGTCCTGCCACCGGGCAGCAAGGTTCAGGCAGAACACTCTTTGCTTCCTGGCCTTCAAACTGGACAAAGAGATTGCCTTGGAGAAGAGGTGACCTTTCCCTATTGCGTCTGCAGGCACTCAAGACCAAAGCTGTGGCAGATATCACTGTGACTTCTGGGCAATTCAGAGTGGTGATCTGATTGCTGCTGGAAAGTTGGGCCCGGGATCAGAGCTCGGGGTTTCTTGTTGACATTACCCTGCCTCAATCTTCCTTGGG
>NW_011263543.1:0-376 GCF_000146605.3 Meleagris gallopavo
CTACAGATGAAGCAATTTTTCTCCTTTGGGATTTACAGAACACATTCTTTATCCACTGGCTCTGACAGAACTAAGTAAATAGACTCACTGCTCCCTTGTAAAGCACATTATCCCTTAGTAAATACCAATAGCAATACTTGCTTTCTCTTATACTAAGTCTGAGTCCATTCACAGAAGTAAATGCAAGGACCTACAGTGCAATCCAGCACTCTTGTTCTCCTTGTGCTGGTGGCTGGGGCATCATCAGGACTAGGGGGGCCATCAATTTGCCCCAGGATCTTACAGGCACAGTGATGAGGTGGCACTGAGAGGGACAACAACCCTAGTCTGCTTTTTGCCTTCACAAAGACACATGCAGATCAGTGCACTGGTGGTT
>NW_011263559.1:0-435 GCF_000146605.3 Meleagris gallopavo
ATCTTAAATCTCTCCCAATCCTGTCACAGGAATTAAAAAAATAAAAAATAAAAATAAAAGTCACAGGATGTCTACTTAAAATCTTCTTAGGGAAAAGTCCATTAAAATAATCAGGCTTAGAGTGTGATGAGAATGTCAGTAAAATAATGCATGCCTAACAGCAGGGTAGCAGAACAATCTTTTATCATCAATGCAGTTGCTTCTGTCCTGGGCCTTTGATACAGGTCTTAACTGTCAAGATGTCTAGGGAGACTGGAGGTTTTCCCCAAAGCAGCAAGGGCAAGGAATACCTAGACAATGGTATAGTAGCTAAAGGTGAACAGATTGACAAAACTAAAAAAAAATGTTAGCTATGTGCTTTACTAGGAAAAAAAAAAACACATGTCACTGCTGCATCACTTCAAAATGCCTTCAGAGGCAAATTCTATTTATGGG
>NW_011263562.1:0-372 GCF_000146605.3 Meleagris gallopavo
TACGTGCAAGTTTTCCTACCACCAAGTTAATCAGAAAAATAAATTTTAAGTATGATTTGGAGAACTTTAAAGCCAAATACATGAAGAAATTCATAAATTTACAGCCAAACTATATTTTTTTTTTTTAGTTTTCTCAGCCTTTGTGTTATTTTTTCAAGCCATGAGCGTTTCTTCTGTCCACCAGGTGAATTCAAAAAACTACAAACAAAGAACAACAATCTTTAAGATGTGAGCACCAAGAAGTCCATCAGTTACCTTGAAATAGCTGTAATCATCAAAAACACGGCAATACTTTGAAGTAGAGAGAACTGTACAAAAATCAAGTTACAATATTACACCTACTATTGCTACTAATTTCAGATTAAGAGGGGA
>NW_011263564.1:0-354 GCF_000146605.3 Meleagris gallopavo
GTTTTCTAACTTTTGTGCTTCTCTCTTTCCAGAGCAAGGAACCAAGCAAGCAACTGTGTGGTGTTTAGCTGCCTACTGATTAATCCATCTATTTAATCAGAGCATAAAAAATAGTTACATTCTTGATTAGAGAGATATGAGAGATATCACTTCTCATATTTTGGTGTTTTCTGTGGACTTTTACAAGTATAGAGCATAAAACTAAAAAAAAACTAAAACAAAGAAAATAGCAAGCTAAATTCCTAATTATTTAGAAGGCATAGCCAAAGTCATTTGAACACAAAACAGACAAAGACAACATGTAGGAAAATTAAAGTAGCTTTATTTCACAAAATGAAATTTAGCTAAACCAGA
>NW_011263565.1:0-327 GCF_000146605.3 Meleagris gallopavo
TTTATAGTCTTTATGAGTAGCTCTTGATGTAAAATGGTTGGGACTACAAAGATAACCAAAAAAAAGACATATATGAGAGAAAGCATAGCTCTTTGTTTCTAGAAGCACAAAGGTCCATTCCTGAACTCCTGAAATATGCAGGCTGGATAATGAACAAAATTTGATTTACGAAGGAGGAGTTCTGTCACCTGCAGAAAGGTCACACCTGGAATATACAGGCTTTAACCATCACATCCAAAGATGGATGTAGAGCAGGTTTCCAGGAACTCCAACCAGCTGCAGTCCCAAGGAGCATGCCATGAAGTTGCAAAGAATTGGGATTTTTTT
>NW_011263566.1:0-404 GCF_000146605.3 Meleagris gallopavo
AAGATGCGGTTGCATCTCATTTGTTTCCTAACTATAAAAAAATAAGTTAAAAATTTCCATGTCTGTTTTCCTAGTGGGAGAAAAAAGAAAAAAAAACTAGTCTTTATGTTTTAAAAGGGAAAAGCCTCTGACTGACTTAACCTCACGCCTTGTGTTTACTGACTACTTTCCGATGCTGAGTGTGAAGATGATCCGGCCCAGGAAGCGGTCGCTGTTAACGTCATTGATGATCCCTTTCCCATTCAGCTTGCACTGAATGTGGACCAAACTATTCCTCTTCACGTCTGTGAAGTGCATGGCCACCAGGGGGGACGTGTAGTTGACCTGAAAAAGAGAAAGACACGTTCAGTTCAGAGCAGAAAAGCAGACAAGGCTCCGTTGTGTTTGGTGAATACCTTGAGTGC
>NW_011263568.1:0-320 GCF_000146605.3 Meleagris gallopavo
GAAAATTCTCTTCTCTCCTACTGAATGTTTAGGCTTGAGGCTGCAAATCTATAGAATTTCAGCTGGGAAAAAGAAAAAGAAAGAAAACACCCACTTCCATGCCAAAAAAATTACATCGCTGTGGCCAGAGTGGATAGGAGCCAGAAAGTAGACATCAAATCAGAATCTGACAGCATTTACAGATAAGAGATTTTTTTTTTATGGCTGCGTACAGCATCTAGAACTTATTCATTCTTTGCACAAAGTGTTTCTGTTTTAATTAATTAATAACTGGGTTAATTGCTTGCATAAGTTCTCAAATCAATTGGAATAGAACAGTG
>NW_011263570.1:0-435 GCF_000146605.3 Meleagris gallopavo
CAATACGCATGGGTTGTTAGTCCCACATTTGGTCAGAAGGTTTTGCCCCTGCATTTATTTTTTTTTTGCCTTCTAGTGGTGATGCTACTCTGCCTGGAGAGCATCTATGCCCATGTTGTAAAATAATTGAATGGCTTAGGTTGGAGGGGGCCTTAAAGATCAAGTGGTTCAGATCCATTGCTGCGGGCTGGTTGCCATCCACTGGGTCAGGCTGCCTAAAGCCCCATCCAACCTGGCCTTGATCACCCATCTTTGTAGCTGCCCCCTGTGAGACATGGAGCAGCCACCTGATGTTTCTTGCACAATTTTCTGTGCACATGGCTACTTCTGCAAAGCATTTTTGGTATTTATCTCAACATCCTAGAATTATGGTACAGTGAGGGCCATCTCTGCTTGCACACTACTTTCTCCTTTCCCATGTGTTGTGTTCTGTGA
>NW_011263571.1:0-322 GCF_000146605.3 Meleagris gallopavo
AGAATGGGTAAAACAGAGCACACTGAACTAGGCCTGTTCTATGCAAACAATATGCATACTGCAATTCTTTCAAACCATGGTCAGTCCCTAAAGATTTATTCCTTGGTATTTTTATTTTGAATACAAAACGAGATATAGAGTAGTGAATTTGGTCTCTGACTTACCATATGTTTTGTTTTTATATATTTATTTGTTTGTTTATTTATTTATTTTTATCTATTTATTTCTTTTTAGCCTGCATTGATTTTTGATTAAAGAAACAATCTCAAAACTCATTTATGTGGGAGCCTAAAACAATTAAGTCACGTTAAAATACCACTGG
>NW_011263572.1:0-374 GCF_000146605.3 Meleagris gallopavo
AAATGTGTTGGCAGTGTGCAGCAGGGAATAGAGAACCCCAGTGCCCCAGGCAGCTGCTGCCATGGTGGCACAAGCTCTGCTGTCCATCAAGGTCCCGTAGTGCAGGGCTTGCAGATGGCAACGTAGCGGTCATAGGACATGATGGTGAGAATGCAATACTCTGCTGAAAACAAAAGAAAAGAAAAGACCTGAGCAGCACATCCTGCGCAGGAGATGTCCCTGGTGTCCCAGAGGGCATTGGCCATGGCTTTGGGGAGAGTGGTGGAGATGCAGCCCAGGTCAAGGAGGGCGAGGTTGAGCAGGAAGAAGTCCATGGGGCTGTGCAGGCGGTGGTGGCAGGCTACGGCTGTGCTGATGAGGCCGTTGCCCAGGAG
>NW_011263573.1:0-371 GCF_000146605.3 Meleagris gallopavo
CTTCTTTATATTGTAGATATTTGTAAACCATAGCATAATGTCATTGAAGCATTACTAATATCTGCCTTTTGTATACATTATCCTCTGTGCTGAAGGTAAAGGCCTAGACAGTAAAGGAAAAAGCTTGTCTGCTTTTACCATTTGTACCTTATGCTCCTGGACAAATCTGTGGGCATTTCTTCCTGCACTTTCTTGATTATTTGGTGTTTTTTGTTGTTGGTGGTGTTTTTTGTTTTTTTTTTTGCTTTTTTTTTTTTTTTTGTCTTTTTTTTTCCTAATTGGTTGTACTACTGGGATTCCCTTTAATATTCTATTAGAGAGTGAAGTTTTAAGTCGTAATGTGATGGGATTTTACTTATGCTCTTCAAAGT
>NW_011263575.1:0-334 GCF_000146605.3 Meleagris gallopavo
TCCAATTTCTAAGTGGTTATACGTATGACCTTGCTTCTTTTTGGAAAATATTAATCTCGTAGTTTTCCACAGTTATAAGTGCAGGGCTACGCTTTTCCCTCAGTTCTATTGCCTTTAAATTAACAACTATCTAAATTATTTTTGGTTCTGTAAAGTAGGCCATAGGCCATTCCTTTAATCAGTAAGAGTTTCCTATTAAGATATTGGATACTTAAACTTTTTTTTTTTTTTAAACCTCATCACCTTTACTGTTTTGGTGTTTATCAGAGGCATTTTCTGGTACTGACACATATTTATTACAGTGCCAACGAATTTTTTGTATTTCTCTGCAAAA
>NW_011263576.1:0-309 GCF_000146605.3 Meleagris gallopavo
AATAAAAAACAGGGTCACAAAAGCCTTCCTGAAAAAAATTCCATACTAGATTATTTCAGATAATATTTTATGAAGCATTGTACATAATAAGAATGTCAAAGATCACTACATTTAACCAGTGGACTTTCCATTAAATTATGTTTACAATTACAGAGAGGTTAGATTTGCAAAGAAATAAACTGACATTTCAGCTTTCTGTGGCAACTACTGTATTTTCAGTTCGAGGATTTCAATTTTTTGGCCAGCTTGGCAAAATTAGTGTGATTCTGCTTTTCCAGGTATAGCTAGGTTTATTTATAGCAAGGTCAG
>NW_011263577.1:0-303 GCF_000146605.3 Meleagris gallopavo
AAATGCTTTCTACAATCCTGGGTACATCACTAGAAATGGATAAAAGAAACCAATGCAAAGAACAGTAGCAACAACAACAACAACCAAAAAAAAAAAAAAAAAAAAAAAAGAAAACTCTGCAGATAACAAAAAAGTAATGATACAATAATTTTTACCTAGTGGTTACAAACAACACCGGATTCAGTGATACAAGATTACTGCGTACTCCTCCATTCAGAGGGAGCAAAAGCATGCTGTAAAAAGACAGATATGTGTATCAGAAAGGTAAGTTTTGACTAGTGGAAAACAAGATTATATTAAATA
>NW_011263578.1:0-305 GCF_000146605.3 Meleagris gallopavo
CCTTCAGGCTTGTTGTTGGATTTAATGCACTGTGAGTGATATAATAACACTTGTGGATTTTGTTATACTGCTGCAGAGGGAACTCAAGAATAACCAGGTCCTGTACTGGAAAGGTGAATACTGGAAAGTCTTGAGTTAGAGTCAGAATCATCTACTAAATATATACCTAAGAATAACAAAAACAAAAAAAAACAAAAACAAAAAAAACAAAAACAAAAAAAAAAACAAAAAAAACAAAAAAAGAAACCCTTACAGTAGTAGAAATTCCTCAAAATTAAATGATTTGAAACTTAGAAAACTGCTCG
>NW_011263582.1:0-381 GCF_000146605.3 Meleagris gallopavo
TTGAAAATGCTGTCTCCAAAGTGAGGGAGAAGGAGCATGAAGAAACCGCTGCTTGAGTGTGCCAAAATCCCTCACGGCATGGCTGAAGCAGAGTGCAGACAATCTGTGCCTGAGCGTGCAAGAGTGTCTTTGTCTTTCTAGCTCCGACCCCGAGGACGGAAAGTTGGAGCAGGAGGTAGCGGGCTGCTGGGCCTCCCACTGGGGGGTCAAAATCCCTGTGCAGCCTGGCACCAAGCCTGTCTTCTGCAGGACAAAGCTGGGGGAAAAGGTGAGAGGAGGAGGAAAGGGTCAAAAGGGCCTCTTGTCTCCTGGCGTTGCCATCATGCCATGGAGACCTTGTGGGACCTGCTCGACAGTGGGGACTGCGGCCCTTTGCTCCGA
>NW_011263593.1:0-304 GCF_000146605.3 Meleagris gallopavo
AACAAAACAATCTTTCTCAAAAAAACAAAAAACAAAAAACAACAAAAAAACCCAACCAAAACCTGAAATCTGTGACTTGGTTTTCCTGCCAGTTACACTTTCTTTTAATAAACAAAATTCTATGAGAAATGGCAATGCAGTTATTCTCACGTATCTCTAGGGAATGAACACACAATTTAGAAAACTTGTTAGTAACTGAATCTGCTAATAATGGCTGCTCTAGTACATCTATTATAAGACAGAAGATATTATATCTTTAGAGCTGCGATACTCAGATATTAGTTTCAGGGATCAAATATGAGAG
>NW_011263595.1:0-352 GCF_000146605.3 Meleagris gallopavo
GTTAATATAATTTTTTACGCTGAGGATTCTTTCACTATTCTTTCATAATATTTTACAAAAAAAATAATTTTTTCTTCTCTCAGGAGCTGTCTAGATTTTCCTTATTTTTCCTCAGGAGAAAAATAAAACAAACAAACCAGAAAAAAGAACACTTCCTCCTCTTCTAGTGGAGGAAGCCCAACACACATAACGAACGAGAATGTGGGTTTTGCCCTTAAAGACACTTACGGCTTTCTTGATCTCAGCAAATCTTTAGGAAATGTGAGCAACGAGGAGTGTAAGTTATTACGTTTGCTGTTTTCTTGCTCTTCATATACTTGATGGGAAACTATGAAGAAATGGAAGGTGGAAT
>NW_011263599.1:0-471 GCF_000146605.3 Meleagris gallopavo
AAAAAGTTTTATTGTCCACCAGATGTCTCAGCTTGTAATACTTGCTGCTATATTTCAGGTCACACAAAGTTCAGGCCCATTTAGGAATCGATTGTTCTTGGATGACCAATCTTGTGACAGTGGTCAAAGCTCTTGAGCCTTGTGCTATGAATGTCACAGGCGCCCAAAGCAGGCAATTACTAGAGCTCTGGGGAAGAGCTGGAAAAAGCTGCAATGGGAAGAATTAATGCAGCAGACACCCAGCTCTATAGAGTCATGGCAAGACCACTGACAGGGCCCTACCAGGTTTCCTTTGTTTCCTTAAAACGGGTTCTTTATTATTATTTAATGAAATCACCAGTAGAAGAGCTGCTGTTTCTCTGCATCACCACTCTCACTGCTCTGGAGAGGCAGCTAGCCCACACAGGGGCTCTGTCTCTTCCCAAATCGCATGTAAAAAATCTAGGAAGCAGTTATCAGCTGGAGTTAAAA
>NW_011263600.1:0-450 GCF_000146605.3 Meleagris gallopavo
AGATTGTGCTGACCTATCCGACCAGTCATCCAAAACTATGTCCATGAATTCAAGCCATTTGTTAGTCTTGGCCTTTATTTTATTATTTTTGTGCTGCTCACCATGAAGTTTTCTCTTGCTGCACAGGAGATCCTGCTGGGGATTTTGGTAGCTCTGCCCCACTTCTGTTCCTGTCTGACTGAAATATGCTCTTGTTTCTGTTCCATGAATGAATCCCTTTGGGTTGGCAGAAGTTTTTACAGTGCACAGATTGCTGCATTCAGCATCTTAGTCTGAGCCCTGGGCTCTTGCTCATCCCAGCCTTGTTAGCGTTATCTCTTGACTTTAAAAAAAAAAAATATTCGCTTTTATTCCTGTCAGATAAACTTCCAGCCCAACTTCCAGCCTCTATTGAAAGTGCATGAGACACTGATATCTAAATGTCTTGAGCTATAGTATAAATAGGTCTTG
>NW_011263601.1:0-306 GCF_000146605.3 Meleagris gallopavo
GTCACCATAAGAAACAGAGGGAAAAACCTTCATCCATCTCCATTCCCAGTGCAAAAACAGCACCTACAACTTTGAACTCGAGGAGGGTGCAGGCTGCCAGCAGGGCTCTCACGGAGGAAACATCTCTGCTGTTGGGGAACCTGTGGATATTTGGGAGTATGGGGAGCTGGAGGAATTCAGAGCTCTGCAAAGCCATGGGGTGTGGAAGGGAAGGGGAGTAGGTGGGACGGCAGCAGGGGGGTAGAGAGTAGTAGGGGTAGGGAGCTGCTCTGTGCCCTGCTATCCAGGTCCCATGGGCTGTGTTGC
>NW_011263602.1:0-397 GCF_000146605.3 Meleagris gallopavo
AAATGACAAAGAAAACTCAAAGTTTATCATCAAAAAACTATACTTCTGCATATGCCACACTGAATATTTATCTGCTGCTCAGTGACAAAAAAAAAAAATTAACAACTGTCAACATCAAAGCAGAGACCTTACTGAAAGATTAAATTCAGTTGTTTTCCAGATAAGAGAGATCAAGTAGCAATTTTGCTTGCAGAGCAGTTAAATCCTTTAATTTTATAATTAAATAGAAATGTAATTTATTAGTTTGGTTCTCTACTGATTGTAGTAAAACAGCAACAGTGCTCTAACCCCCTTTATGACAGCAACAGAGATAATAATTGAAACTATATTCAGAAAGTAATCAGAAACAATATAGGTACCATTTAAGAAATACAGTCCCCCATTACAGCATGGCGTT
>NW_011263605.1:0-586 GCF_000146605.3 Meleagris gallopavo
TTTCTCACACTTATATAGTATTGCCAATTGAGGCCTTGATTGAGTTATAATGATTGTATTATTGATATAATTGGTGTTCTATAGCATGGTAGAAGTTGTCGGTATCTTCAGTGACAATCTCAATGTACTGCGTCCCCTTCTAAAGGGCACCGATCCTGCCGCTTGCATTTTGGTGACAACAGAGCAGCAGCATCTTATTGAAACTCTTGGGCATCTTATTGCGATACAGGTTGTCGACCGTCGTGAGCCGTCTCTCCCCATAGATATCACTATCCTAAGCGGCCACAAGCAACTGCTGGGTGCACTGACGCAGTGCAAAAACAAAAAGAGGGAGAGACCAGACATAAAGGTGCTGGAACGGCTGTTTATGAGCCTTCAAGGATACGTGAGACATAATCCGTGTTTCCGTTACAACACTTCAGAACAAAGTGCATGCTTGATAGAACGACTAAGCGTCTCCTTGCCACGGGACCCCCAAGAGCTGGATCTCCTGGGTTCCCAGGCAATAGGAAACGCTTCAGCGGGATGGAATCAAACATGCTTTTGCTTCGGACAATCGCACCAGGGCCTTAGTGCTCGGGCAAGT
>NW_011263606.1:0-326 GCF_000146605.3 Meleagris gallopavo
CAGCATGCAGGCTTTGTTCACTGGCAAAATGCATAGCTACTGGTTGTGACTGTGTTGAAAGAGTGTTTCTAGCTGAGAATTTGCTCTATCAAATGTTGTGCTCTTTATATCAATTTTATTTCCATTGAAATAATTAGGAGGTGTTGCTTTCAGAGCAACCTTTGTAGATGCAGCCGTAGGCAATTCCTCTTCATTCAGTGTAACCCAGGCAAGCCAAAAGGCTGGACAACCATTGCTTTAGTTTCTAAGGTTTGGGATACATAAACTGGACTAGGGCCTGGCTAATCTCTCACATCCCCTTAATTGCTATAAAGTTAACTAGATTA
>NW_011263607.1:0-401 GCF_000146605.3 Meleagris gallopavo
CTGTCCTTATCGGTCTGGAATCATGTCTCTGCTCGCATCCCCCACTGCTGCCTGCTAATGTTGGCTGGCTGCTTTGGGTGCAAATGTGTTTTCTCACCTCGGTTTGGACAGCCACCATCTGAATTCCTCTGACAGTGACAGTCCTCAGAGCCAGCATAGCTTTGCATGGAGAAGATGAACAAAAAAAAAAACAACAAACAACCAACACCATGTTGAGCTTTGACAATAACTCACAAACTCAATCAAGACTTACACGATGCCATTCTCTTGGAACAAGGACTGTAATGAGTCTGTGCATGTCTGTACCCTTATTGCTTCTGCTTTCCTTCAGTGCAGCAGCAGCTATGGACTGTAACGATGGTGGGGGTTTTTCCTTCCTCTGAAAGTTGCACACTGCTTTG
>NW_011263608.1:0-355 GCF_000146605.3 Meleagris gallopavo
GTAATTTACCTAACCATGCAACAAGCTGGCTTGGGATAAAGTTTGTATCAAATAGAGGTAAAGTGAAGATAAAGCATGTGATAGGAAATGATCTCAAATGAAATAAAAGGATATAACTGAAAGGAGAAGAAGAAAATCACATAAAATCACAGATTACTTGGATCTTTAAGTAGTAGGGTTCAGCCTGGAGAGAAGAAGGTTGAAGGGTGACCCCATTGCAGCCTTTCAGTACCTACAGGGAGCCTACAAACAGGGGGGAGTAAACTCTGAAAGTGTAGATAACAGCAGGACAAGGGGAAATGGCTTTAAGTTGAGGGAAGGAAGATTTAGGTTGGATATCAGGGGGAAGTTCTTT
>NW_011263609.1:0-525 GCF_000146605.3 Meleagris gallopavo
CCTAACTTAGGTAAATGTAACACACAAAAGCACGGAGACTTACCATATGGAGACGTTCCACCAACTTTTGATCCCCTAGACAGTTGTTCGTATCAAACCACGAATCAAAGTCCTGCATCAACAAAATAACTGACATGTAAGAGCTGTTCTTCCAAGGTGAGTATCGTTATAATGGGAAATAAATACAATTCAAGCGATTCTGTTAAGCTGCAGATAAATAACCACAAAGCCCCTTTTGGTGTTTAAAAAAAGATAAGAAAAAAAAGTAAGTAGAATTGAAGTAAAATTCTAGTGTAACAAGTCACGAAGCTTCCACTTCTACAGCTGTCACAAAAAATGTAATGAAGCAGTATTGTGATGCAGTTCTCTTGCTCGCCGTAGGTACTACTTAGCGAAGCCCACCGTGGACGACATAATATCTCCCAGTTCACGGGAAACAAACAATACGGCAACTTCCAAGTTAAACGTAAGAAATAAGTTGCTTTACCAGTATTAAGCCTACTGTGATATGCAGTAGAGATCATC
>NW_011263612.1:0-374 GCF_000146605.3 Meleagris gallopavo
TTGTGTACCTAAGGCGAGCAATGAGTCATCCCTGGGAGCACCGGTGAAGGCAATTCACCTGTGCTATGGGAAGGGGTGGAGTCTTGGTCCACCTCTCCTAGAACCCATTTAAGAGCTGACTACCACTGGGGAAGGATCTCTTTTGGAGATTGTTCCTCTTGGAGTCTTCTTAGCGAGCCCAGGATAAGGGTAAGCTTTCCATCCATTCTTCTTTAGCGTGGTCACCTGTTTAGCCTAACTTTTTTGATATTTCTTAATTATAACATCAGTATGTTCAGTACAGAGGGACAATCATCTCCCTGTCCTTTGCCTGCCACCCCCCCCCTTCCTTAAAAGGAAGTCTTCAGGATACCATTGGCATTCTGTGCTGCAAG
>NW_011263613.1:0-428 GCF_000146605.3 Meleagris gallopavo
GTCACAAAGACATAAACAAATCCATGCCATTGCAGGCATTTTTCTAGACAGCTGTTAATCGCTATCAATACATAGTACAGTAATAACTCCACAGACTACCTATTCTTGTCTAACTTTAATAGTAGAAAGACCATTTCTATTCTCAGTCTTCTTGGCTGCAGCTAAAACCTGTTTTTACATACATAAATAGAATTTTCTTCCTTGTTTGCAATGAGTTTACATATTGTAAGTTTGTTGTAAAAGACTGACAAAAAAAAAACAACTATCCTTGTTTGTCTTTTCTGAAAAAAAAAAGTCTCATTTTGTCCAAGTTGTTCACGGATTATGCTCTGTAGACATCTCCTGTTCTTACACACATTCCAACAGATCCACCTAATAGCTGAATCTGGACAAAATATTCCATCTGAGTTTGAGTGAAACAGAAAGAT
>NW_011263614.1:0-323 GCF_000146605.3 Meleagris gallopavo
GAATCGTCAGCTGTGCGGATGCAGGAAGAGCCATCTGTTGGCATTTTTTAAATGTTAACTGACAGAGGTTCCAAACAATCTTCTAACAAGTAAAAAAAAATAAAAAATCTTAAGTGTTGTTAATTTAAAAAAAAAATACTGAATCTGATTTTGGCAAAATTTATGTCATTAGTGCTCAAAAATGTATGCATCTTTGGCTTCAGATCTGAGCAAATTTACTCTTTTAACTTTATAGTTCCCAATCTAGGATCAGAATAATGTTAGTGCTTTACCATATGCAGACAAGGTACTTTGATATTCATCCTTGGTCATATTAGGGAAGT
>NW_011263616.1:0-429 GCF_000146605.3 Meleagris gallopavo
CTATGATCACAGTAAAATACTCAGAATAGTTCATAATTACCTGACAGGCTGAATTTGCAGAGAATGAGATGATAAAATTCACCTAAAAGTAGGAAGTGTAACTGCTTTGCCAGTATGCAGATGTTAAGTGAGAAGTTGATACCAGGTACAGTATGAAATAAAAGTCAATTTTCCTGACCCGAACTGCATTTTCAATAGTGATTGTGTTGATTTAGAAACTGCCTGACTTGCTTTTAGGCAGCGCACTCTAGAGGAGCTGAATGCAGATCACGCTTCTTTACATGTTGATTAGCTTTATTTGATCAGCTGGATACCGAGGATACAGACAGTGGACAGATAAGTCGTACAGTACAATATGGTAGCCCTCTGTTGAAAAATGTTTCAAGTTTTCCCACGCTTTTGCCAACAAAACTGTAAATAAAAACTACC
>NW_011263617.1:0-493 GCF_000146605.3 Meleagris gallopavo
CTCTGCTCTCATTTTGCCTTATGCCCTATCTAGGATCTAGGATCCTCAAATGACTGCTTACCTTCAATAACAAGAGAAAAAAAGGGAAATCAGTGAAACCAGGTCTTGGAACTCTTACACTGAGCAGAGCAATGCAACCTCATTCTCCGACCTCTCCATTCAGAGCAAAGGTCAGGCACTTGGCCGTGTCCACAACTCAGTTGGAAAGTTGACAATAGCAGAGAATTCAGTTGGATAGAGAGCAGAATAACTTCCCATCCTGCACCAGAGTTTAACTCAAGAAGGGAATTACACCTTCCTGAGGGCCTACAGATCACAGCTTGTGTTGTTTCGTTGGGAAACAGGGCTAGCTTGTTACCTTAGGGGAACAGAACCAAATCCAATTCCATCCATGCTACTGCCTCCCCACCATGCATGTTAACTCACAGGGTGTGGGCTCCTGCATCAGCTACAGTTCATTGGCACTATCATCATGCCCTTGCAGCTCAAACAG
>NW_011263618.1:0-503 GCF_000146605.3 Meleagris gallopavo
ACTGATTCGCCCTTCTGATTATTACCCTTATTAATAGTTCAGGCTGGCAGTGACACAGTTGCTGAGAAAAGCCTCAGGACTATGAAGAAAGACTTCAGGGGACCGGGGCAGGTAGTTGATGGAGCGGGTGTGCAGGTGGTGTTATCTTCTATATCTTCAGTGGCAGGGCAGGATACTGAAAGGATCCAAAAAGCCCACCTCATAAATAAATGGTTGGTGCAAACACAGGAATTTATTTATTTATTTATTTATTTATTTATTTATTTATTTATTTATTACCACGGGGCAATTGGCACCAGGCATGATGGCCGCAGATGGAAGTAGCCTGTCTCTGAGGGGTAAGAGGATCTTAGCCAAGGAACTAGCGGGTCTCATTGAAAGGTCTTTAAACTGTGTGTGAAGGGGAGGGACAAAATGAGGGCTGCTGGGGTTGAGAGGGTCATTCGAGGGCTCGTTCCAAACTTAATGGGTGAAGACAGTGGAGTACAAAGGGATAGACTGGG
>NW_011263619.1:0-518 GCF_000146605.3 Meleagris gallopavo
TTTAATACACTTAAAACTTTTAACCTTGTGGTCTTTGAAGCGAACAGTGGAACTGCATCTATTTCAGGTTTGTACAGAAGGGCTGCACAGCCCCGAAAAGTTTTATAGCGCTGTAAACTAATGAAATAAATTATTTTAATTTGGTGAGATCTATTTTCATTAACTGTATTGCCCTCTAAGGGAATGAGGACACATTTTAATTTTCCTAATGCATCCCACTCTTGTGTTCCTTTGGCACAATAGGAGCTCTGTGCCCAATGCTGCGGCACTGCCGGCACCTCCAGCAGCTCCTTGTGCTGCCCACTGCAGCTCTTGAAGACAGCAACAAGCATGTTGTGAACACAGTGAGACTACTGCTATTACAAACAGCTAGCTGGGATACAACAACGTGTATGGCTGCGCTAAAAGAAAACATAGTAGAAGATAAAAGCTCCTCCACAATGTAATGAAAGATGGGAAAAACAGTTTTTAAAAGCAGAGGATGAAGATCTCAAACATTCCTTGGATGAAACGCTCTT
>NW_011263620.1:0-511 GCF_000146605.3 Meleagris gallopavo
CTCTAAATAATCAACAGACGGAAAGTGCTTAACTTGCTTCAGCTGGCATTCTTAATGCTCAAATTTAAAACCAGTAGCAACAACCGTGTCCTATATTGTGCTGAACAAAACGTCATCGCTGTCATACTGCAGGCCCCTTGCCTGCAAGGAAAGTCTTAATTCCTAAAATTCAAGTAAGCTCAGGTGAAACAATCTACTAACTTGTTAAGGCACCTCTTGCAAAATACTGAAACTTGTTAGAGCTTAAGTCTCATTATTGTTGAGATATTGGTCTTTTAAATCATTTATAATTTTTTTGTGCAATTCTAAATTTTCACTTTCAGTGGCAGTGTCCTCCAGCTTTTGCCTGCTCATTAGCCAACACACAGCATGGGCTGCATTGATCTATTCAGCTATTGGAATAAATTTCTGAGTGGGCAAGCGAAATGACCTCTTTGTGTTTTCAAACCTACTTTTTTACTACTCGCAGTCCATTTACTAACGTTTGCATCTGCTATGATAAGGCATGACA
>NW_011263622.1:0-423 GCF_000146605.3 Meleagris gallopavo
GTCCAGTTCTGGGCTCCCCAGTACAAAAAAGACAGGGATCTCTTGGAAAGAGTCCAGCGGAGGGCCACAAAGATGGTGAAGGGCCTGGAGCATCTCCCCTGTGAAGAAAGGCTGAGTGAACTGGGTCTGTTTAGCCTTGAGAAAAGACGACTGAGAGGGGACCTGATCCAGGTTTATAAATATCTGAGGTGTGGCGGCCATAGTGGTGAGGCCAGTCTCTTTTCAGTGGTACGTGGAGACAGGACGAGGGGAAACGGACATAAGCTGCAGCATAGGAAGTTTCGCATGAATGTGCACAAGAACTTCTTCATGGTGAGGGTGACGGAGCACTGGAACAGGCTGCCCAGGGAGGTTGTGGAGTCTCCTTCTCTGGAGATATTCAAGACCTGCCTGACACCTACCTGTGCGACCTGGTGTAGGAAC
>NW_011263623.1:0-332 GCF_000146605.3 Meleagris gallopavo
TTACACATTTCTCTTTTATACCACCTTCCAAGTTCGGAAAACAGATTCCTGTCCCAACCTTTTTCCCATCCTACCTAATACACAGAACTTTTTGCTAGCTTTTGGTGGGACTGAGGAATGACTGTTTTTACCATGGTGACATCTGTTGTATTACAACAAGTTTGCATTTCTCATTTGTAATTCATACACCACAGGACAATGTTTGTCAGCAGGATGCATAGTATTATGTTTCTCAATACAGGAAAACACATACATAGTGTGATTTTTTGTTTTGTTTGCACTTAATCTCACAGTCAAACATGCAGCTATTCACAACTGTGGATAGTCACATC
>NW_011263624.1:0-417 GCF_000146605.3 Meleagris gallopavo
AATGGGAAAATGAAAGGCAGACAACAAACACCCTTGCAAAAAAACAGTGAAATGTCATACGGTTGATAATCAAGGGATGTCAAGGCCTGACTGACAGTATATCCAAGGTGAATTCCCTTATTAATAACTAATATTTTGTTTCAAAAATTCTCCAATTTAAAAAAATAAAATAAAAAAATATCTCATTCTCTTTATATTTCATTTTATTTGTTTGTATTATTCTTTCTCTGACAAATAATTATTTTTTGACAGAATAATCTGAAAATGGTTTTTGGTACAACCTGAGCCCTGAGGTCAGTGAGAACTTCTGAGAAGAAGTGTACGGACCTTGCTTTGGCAGGAAGGGCATAAAGATTTGACCACTATGTTGCTCTGCAGGCAAGAAAGCACATTCTCCCTATGCATTCTGAAACCCTT
>NW_011263625.1:0-372 GCF_000146605.3 Meleagris gallopavo
AGCTTCGTTTGATATGAGCGTCCTATAAGGACAAAAACATGGTTTGCAGTTACATTTGGCTTTTGAGCTACTGTTCAATTTATTATATTTAAAAAAAGAAGTTAATTCAGCAGTGTTAATTTAGCTTAGGAGTTGTGGGCTTTGTGTTGGTGTTTACAATGGCATGTCCAGAATAGGTAAACCTTACACCAGCAGCCACTTTTACAAAGAGCCACATGCGTGTGGTAAAGCCATATGTATAGTCAGTTAAAACATGCAGATAAATTTAGCACATAATAGCAAATGAAATAACCTTATGACTTATGAGCAGCAAACCATTGTTTAGTCATCAGTGGCAGTTCTGTTTGAAAGCAGCGCTTCTACTCGGCTATA
>NW_011263626.1:0-455 GCF_000146605.3 Meleagris gallopavo
ACAGTGGGGCTACGCCCACACGCACCAGCAGGGAATTTGGCCCAGAGGCTTGTTCCTGTGCCACGAAAACACGGTTAGAGATGCCATGCTTTCACTGATTGCATTTGTAAAAAACCTCACCATGCATTACTTTTTTTCCCCAAGGTGTTGCAGTTTAGTTAGAGCCCAAATTACTTGATTAAACATGTCATTTGAATTCTGGTCTAAATCATGCTGAACATGCTACCCTCCAGCCTACCCTTTATGTTCTATTATCTGCAAATTGCTTGTGATTTAATTAAAAAAAAAAAAGGAAAGAATGTTACATATTTATGTTTGTACACATTTGAAGTGAACTTTCCCTCATCAGGTGGAAGCTGTAGCCTCCTGGAAGAGGGGAACGCCATCCAGAAACTGCATGAAGACTGCTTTTGTTACGTGCAAAACAGAATCATGCGATTACAGTACATTTGGTC
>NW_011263627.1:0-441 GCF_000146605.3 Meleagris gallopavo
GGGTTAGGAGAGAAGTGGCATAGTCCGCTATGATACCAGCTACATCTAGATTGCAAGCCTTGTCAAAGGCAATGAAACCTACATTTGCATTGGCCTCACAGACGTAGAATGAACCGTCGTCCTTCATCAGCAGGTCAATGCCACACACGTCCATACCCAGGATGTTGGACACTTGGATTGCCAGTTGCTTGCCTTGTTCGCTCAGTGAGCACATCATCCCTACACCACCTGCAAAAAAAGTGAAAAAAACTCAGTGCCTATTCTGGACACAGGTGACCAACATACTTCTTGCCTGGCTGGTGCAGTTCAGTCGAAGATCCAAAGCAAGCCTGCAAGCATAGGGATGATAACAACTCAAAAAGCAACCTTCTTGCCACAACAACTGCTAATAACTTGAAACCTAGCAGGACTTCAAAAGATTCTGCATAAGGCAGATCAAAA
>NW_011263628.1:0-325 GCF_000146605.3 Meleagris gallopavo
GGCCCGGAACTCCATCACAATTCCGCGCGCACCACCGTGATCCGGCTCACAGCGCACTGGGGACGGGGGGCACGCACCGGAGCGAGCAACGCCCGCTCCGTACGGCCCCCAGGACACGTGGGTGGGGGTTCTGGGGTCGGGGAGGCTCTCACCCTCATCTTCCTCTGCCGTGGGCACAGATAGAGGTCGAGGCAGCGCTCGAAGCGCTCGTGGATGAAGCGGGGATACGCCGGCACGGCGCGCAGGCAGCGGTACTGCTGCGGCACGAAGTTCAGCCGCCGCTCGGCCGGCTCCTGCTGCTCCCACGCCAACTTCTGCGGGGGAG
>NW_011263629.1:0-413 GCF_000146605.3 Meleagris gallopavo
ATTCCTGCTTCCATTTGTTTTTTTTGCTGTTTTTTTTTTTTCCCCCTCCTCTTGGGAATTATGTTATTTACATAAGAAGCATATAATAAAGTATTATGGAAAACTAGTTTTCAGTTATATGCTTTCATTGGTCAAGTCTACATACAAAAGTGTCAACACTGCCTGCCTCCATTTCTGTAGTCAGAGAGCAAACCAACAGCACTATTATTTTTGATGGGAGATACACAATGGCAGGGGAACTCTCCACTGACCCAAATGTGCCAATGATCCCTTGCATATTGACACACACATATGAAGAATTTCCTATATATCATCTGTATAACAGTGAAAAAGGATAACTTTTATTTATTTGTTCTGTCTTGTGTTAGTTGATGCCAAGAAAGTAGGCAAGGATTGTTAAACCACACATGCAA
>NW_011263630.1:0-442 GCF_000146605.3 Meleagris gallopavo
GGCTTCAACGAGCAGCCAGAAGATTCTGTAGCAGAAAATGGTTACAGAGGATGAGCATGAACAGAGCGGATATATATAACCTCTGACAGCCGGGAACAACCGAACAGAGGACAGCTCTGCAGAGAACCCGAGAGCACCAAGTTTTGGGGAGGGGGAGGCTGGGGGCCTGTGGAGCCATTTTGTGCAGGGAGAGCAGCCTGGGAGGGGATGTGATGAGGACAGGGCACCCAGGGTCCAACCTGGGGAACTCGGTGGTAGGTGGGGAGGTGGCATCACCAGGGGACCACCGGCTGCACCCTTTGGCTGCGCCATGCCATGGTTTCTTGAGCATCCCCCAGCACTGTCCTTCCTTCTGCAGCACAAATCTTTGGGACCCTGAGGATGCAGCGCCCTGCTTGGCCATCCCCTGTCCAGTGCAGGGGGGAGGCAACAGGATGGAACT
>NW_011263631.1:0-418 GCF_000146605.3 Meleagris gallopavo
TTTAACTGACCATGGAGAGATCCTCTTAGCATAAGGGTTCTCCCTGGAGGCCGTATAGTGTGTGCGGTTGGGCCTTCCTTACAGAATTGCCAAGCTGGCTAGAGCAAAGCCTTTGGGAGCATTGGCAGCCAGTGTAAATCTGATTAGAATTTGGACAGCTATGATTTATGTGAAAAGACCGGGCCAATTAATGCATGGCCAGCCCACTCCTCAGCCAGTGTTAGCAGAGAGGTATTTACAGTGCACTCTGGTACACAGATTGTTTTGCATTTTTATTGTATGTGAAGTCCATACTATGTTCAATATATGATTGTTTCCATTAAAATTGTGGAAAAAATAATTGAATCAATGAATTTCTATTATTTTGCTGTATAATTCTCATTAGAATAGAAATGTCCCAGTTTATGAATTTAACCTC
>NW_011263632.1:0-522 GCF_000146605.3 Meleagris gallopavo
TTACACACCATATATCCATTTACCTACAGGACGTTAAATTCTAAAAAGTGGATATGAGTACAAAACCACCATATCTTCAAATCTGGTGAGCTTTGTTAGAGAAAAACTGTCTGAGATACAGAAATCTGTTCTTAAAGTACAGCTGTACTTGGAGAAGTGACTATCTGGAGTACTTCAGATCAACTTCTCATCTCTTCAGTGAAAAAACCTTCAGAAGTGTTTAGTATCAGAATATCTTGAAGAGATAAAAAATATTTTAAAATATATCAAAGATGAAGAATATAAAGCTAAGTAAATAAAGTGGGGAAAATAAAGATTATTACCACAATAGAACATTTTATGTTAGGATTCAGGATACTACTTCCACATCACTGACTTTATCAAAATCCTGTAATGAATATACCTAAGCCTCTTAACTACTAGTAGCAATATAAATGCTGGTTACTTAGATTAGCTACTCTGAACAGTGAATAGACAGAATAATCAACCTCCAAAGGTCACTATATTTCATGATCAGACACA
>NW_011263633.1:0-391 GCF_000146605.3 Meleagris gallopavo
AAGCATTCCCAAGAACACTATAGAACAACTTATGACGCAATTTCATACCTGTAATCATCTATTTGTACAAGAAAACGTACTATATCTTGATGACCTTTCAACACAAGGAGTTCAGTGTAAGGATTTTGTACTTGCTCTTCACCGATGGTCTGTACTGATGATTTCTAAATTCATTAAAAAACAAGATTTATTTTGTGCTGACACAAAAACCTGATGAAAGTAATTATAACATTTAACAATCTATTTATAGCCTCATGTGGAAACGTACAGTTATATCTGAAGTTAAATTAATTTCTGAAATAATAACTTAACTTTAATTAAGATAGCCAGAAAGGCTCATTTCTTATCACTTCAAGTAAATAATATCCTTCTGGAGAATGTATTTTAAATC
>NW_011263634.1:0-506 GCF_000146605.3 Meleagris gallopavo
AAGGCATGAGAAGAGCCAATCCTGCTGGCAGAGCCAGCCTGTCCTCAGGAACAGAGTACCCTGTATTTTTGTTTTTCTAGCCACTCTGTCCAATCAGCCATGCTGTCTTCAAGTGCTAAGGGCAAGGACTGAGAAAGAAACCTGCTCTGACGGATGTGTGGCCGATTTTCTTCATGATTAATTGGTATAAGGGACAACCCATTGCCACAGCATCTTTGTTGAAAGCTCTTTCTCCCATCAAACCTCAAGGATTTGGGACTCAGCCATGCACATTTCCAGAAGCCACTGGTTTCTCATAAATAAGACTGAAAGGAATTTGTAGCAGGAACTGTCTCTGAAAAATGGAACCAAGTTTACAATTTGAAGAGCTTTTATGAATTTAAAAAAAAAAAATTTAATAGAATCCATACATCCTATGTCTGACATTGTTTGTACTCTGTGGACAGCTTGTAAGAAGCCAGCAAGAATTGGATGGCTTTCCACACACACAGTTGCTTCACTGTGCT
>NW_011263635.1:0-515 GCF_000146605.3 Meleagris gallopavo
TACAATTAATCACAAACATTCCATTGTTAGAAAGAGTCATTGTCATGATTTATTTTTTTAATTTTTTCTATGTAAACATCATTTTCTCATCTGGAGTATGTTTAAGTGACTGGGGAAAATAACAAATATTTGGTGATATTTGGTAATGTTAGGGTTACTGTGAGGTTTATGAAAGATTTAGTTGAATAGTTTAAAAAATCATCTCCTCTCAAACACCTACTTATCAGTGCTTATTTTGAAGGTGAGAATGGTGGAATCTTTTCAGAGAAAAGATGCCGTCTTGTGTCTCATTAACTTTGCTTATAGTTATAATTATGGAGGAATTAAGCGAAAGAAACAAGCAAACAATCAAAACCCCAGCAACTTAACAGCTGCTTTTACCAAGGTTATTCTTCAGCTTGCTCAGGATTTCAGTGTGAGCCAACATCAGCAGAGTTACCCATGGAAATCCAGCTAGTGAGCTCATGTACCGTGCAGATGACTTACAAGCTGTGCATATCTGAAACAGCCATTTA
>NW_011263636.1:0-407 GCF_000146605.3 Meleagris gallopavo
GAAAACATTTTCAGAATACTTGTAGAAGATCTCAATAATTTTATTTCAACTATGGGGAAAAAAAGCTTCCATTAAGATTGCTGTTAATGGAACATAACAGTGAGGCAAAGCTTACAGATTTTCTTAAAAAATTTTCTTAAAAAAAAACCAAACAACAAAAAAAAAACTAGGAAAATGCTGTGATACTGCTGTTATTTTTCAGCAAATAAGAAAACCTCAAAAATTCACAATTCTTGTCTGAACACAGATTCACAAGGATTTAGAGGCAGTCCATAATGCAGATTTAGAGACATACAATCCAAGAAGCATGTACTAATGAGGTTAAATTTTATAAAGTAACCTAGCTGTCTTGCAGATAATTGTGTTTAATTTTAACAGTTTCATGATCAGACACATATGTGAACAAA
>NW_011263637.1:0-473 GCF_000146605.3 Meleagris gallopavo
AAACAAAATCACACGCTTTTGAATAAAAAAGAACAAAAGAATAGAAAGAAAAAAAGAAAAAAAGAAGAGAAGAAGGGAAGGAGAGAAAAGAGAGAAAAAGCACAGCTAAATAGCCCATTTGATAAACCCTCTACATTAGTTACTGTACAATGGGTCCTGAGATTATTCAAAGACCAGGGGATAAACAGGATTTCCGGATAAGAGAAGCCTATCCACAGGCTTTGAAGGGATTGCAAGTGAATCGTTTGCAGCCGAATTGCTTAATTTAGTGGAAATTTTCAGCAGCCTTTACACTTAAGTGTGAGTTTGATCAGTGCATTTAGATTCAGTACTCAAAGTTTCAAATTCTCCTTTGATCTAACTTTCATAGAAAGTACACTGCCCACACCACCAGAAGCTGAAAAAGGACAAGGCATGTGTTTTTCAGCTCAGCATACACAGAAAGCCAGAGTTGGGTATTTAGCCTGAAGGGG
>NW_011263638.1:0-340 GCF_000146605.3 Meleagris gallopavo
GTACTCACTGTGCATATAGAAGTATTATATATGGTTGTTGTGTCTACGGAGTGTTCCAAAGACCAAGCCACCTTGTTTAAAGATTAAAATAACTTCCTTCTTACGTCATATGCAAGCCAAACTTTTGTTGGTGCTTGTCTTTTTCAACTCACGTAATCTCCTTGTTGTGAGAAAGGAGTATAAATGTCTCCTTTTACTGCACTGCAAGTTAGAAGTGTCCTTTATATGTAAATATACCTTAAAAAAAAAAAAAAAAAGTGTTAAGATTCAGAACAGGGAAAATATGTACCCAAGGAATACAAATTTTTAGATTAAGTTAATTTCATACCCCACAAGCCAA
>NW_011263639.1:0-398 GCF_000146605.3 Meleagris gallopavo
GAGAACAAAGTATGCGCATTTCTAAGATGATTTTTGAACGCTCTTACATTTCCAGGGGGAGTTTAATATCTATTCCTAAAAGCAGCAATCGAATAACGATGCTTTGGATGAATAGAAAAAAATAAAAGGGTCAGAGGTAGAAAAGGAAAATACCCTCAAATTGGAGCCTTCAGTGCTGAGGCAGCCTTCAGAGTAATCCACCATGAAAATAAAGGTTGAGAGGCACCATGTCCATCCTCTCTATGATCAAAATGAACTATGCAAACCTGGCGGAGGTAGATCAAAACTGTTGCAGAATTTCACAGAATCCCAGAATGGCCTGGGTTGCAAAGGCCCATGATGCTCATCACTTCCAACCCCCTGCCTGTGTGCAGGTCACCAACCAGCAGACCAGGCTG
>NW_011263640.1:0-410 GCF_000146605.3 Meleagris gallopavo
AGTCTGAATACGTTACTGTTGCCTCAATCAGGTGATGTGTGGCTAGCAGGCAGCAGCATTTATCTATGCTGAAGAACAGTAAGTATTTGGTATCAAGTCTTGACTGATATTTGTGTAAGCTGACACTTTGTCCAAAAAGCAGCATTTCAGATTTGGTTACACATTTTTCTGTGTTTTCTTGGGCATATGGGTCTATATTGTTCCTGTGGTTCATGGCATAATTCAGTTGGGTTGGCCCTGGCTTGAAAAAAATCACACTAGCAAGTACTATATCCTTTTGGAACTGACATTTTTACTGTAGATTTAGATTACCAGACTGTTAAACAAAAAAAAAAAAAAAGAGAAATTGAAGCTGATCATGTGCTGTCAATCTGCTTAGGGACACACATCACGTGTTCCTGTGATGACCG
>NW_011263641.1:0-320 GCF_000146605.3 Meleagris gallopavo
ACCAGTATTTTACATTACTGTTTTAGAATCTCACTTTCTGATTATAATAAATTATAAAAGTTAATAAAATAACAAACCTTCTAAACACTGAAGATACTGGAAATGTAACGTCACAACATGCTTCTTGAAGTGTGTGTTCCCACTCTTCCTTCCTTTTGTGGCAAAAAGTGTTTTTTGACAGGAGCATGGGAGCATTCACTGAAAATATTACTTTGTCTCTGCTCCTGATATGAACAAATACTCATTTCTTTTCTTTTGTTTCCTTTTACTTTTTTTTTTTAAATATACTTTCTCCTTGTTGCTGTTTTAGTCTTTTGTTT
>NW_011263642.1:0-426 GCF_000146605.3 Meleagris gallopavo
TGCATGAAGAAATTTCAGTTCCACACCTTTGCTCCATACGCACTCCCATGTTAGATAGCATTCTGTCAGACTGCCCCTCTGTTGCCATCTGTTGTATGGCAACAGCTTGTAATGGAATACTGGTGGGAAGGTTCAACCTCTACTGCCATACCACCGACGTCCACCTCTAACATCGTGGGCCAACATAATAAAATAGGAGGTGTTACTTTCAGAGCAGAACACATATTTATATTCATCCATAATGATATTACATTGGCCTGTCTTAACTTTGTGCTTGTTTTTTTTGTTTTTTTTTACTAGTTAACTTAAACTAGGTTGCTTACTTATCTGTTCCTCAACTGCAAAAAAACCAAACAAATAGAAAAAATAAGCACATTTGCTTTGCCAAGAAGATGCTGCAAGTTAAAAAAAAAGGCAAAAAAGAGA
>NW_011263644.1:0-498 GCF_000146605.3 Meleagris gallopavo
GGAAGACACGCGTGTTTTAGCTGTTGCAGAACAGTGCTTGCACAGAGCCAAGGACTTTTGTGCTTCATCCAGTGAGGTTCATCCAGCGAGGAGGCAGGGGACGGACCAGAAGCTGGGAGCGGCCACAGCCAGGAGACAGAGCCACACAGCTGCCGGCCCAAACGGGCCGGGATGTCACGCTCAGCCATGAAAGCTGGTGTCAAGCAGGACGAATGGGTCAAGGAGGGATGGATGCTGGTGCCTTCCCAAGAGGTTGTTCCGTGCCATGAGCCGTCTGTTCCTGGATGTGGCTGAATATTGGCGTGCCAATGGGAAGCAGCGATTGCGTTCCCCGTTTCCTTGTCGCGCGGGCCTGGCTTTTGCTTTCCCCGATAAAGTGTCTTGCTCTCAGCCCCTTGAGTTGTCGCACCGTCACCTTCCCTCCTTTATCCCGGCTCCCGGCCTGGGGCCTGTGAGAGAGGGGTGTTTTCAGGCTGCCGGGTTAAAGCACGACAGCAC
>NW_011263645.1:0-499 GCF_000146605.3 Meleagris gallopavo
TTAACTTTATGAGAAAACGTGATTCAGAATTGGAGCAGTGCTGAAAAATGTTCTCTGAGAAATGTCCTCAGTTCTCCTTCCCCGACTGCCTGACTTTGCTGTAAAGAGAATCCTTTAAAAAACACTTCTATTCTCAGGCTGCGAAGAGCCCTCTGAATATAATAAAAGCTTCATTAAGAGCTGAAGTGAACTTACAGAAGACTGTCTGTGCCAATCGAGTCAGGATTTTTGAAGTACGACAACAGTTCATTGTATGAAGTAGCAACTTCTTTGTATTCTCTTCAGTGTGGCGTTTGATTTCCTCCCTGACAGCTAAAAGCAAAAAGCACCAACTAGCGATGCTTTCTCTGCAGCTCCACACTGTTTTTGATGCATTTTTCATAGTGGGACTGGCTTGAAATTCCTCCAAGGTTTGTCTTGGTCACTCATACCAAGATTTCAATTTCTATAGCCAGAGAAATTCTTTTGTGCCTCTTAGGTAGCCCTGTATGCACACAGC
>NW_011263649.1:0-467 GCF_000146605.3 Meleagris gallopavo
TCACTGAAGTAAAATGACTAAAATATTTTGTATAAAAATAGTTAGCAATTTTTTCTTCTAAGAAAATTAGAACTGTACGTTTCCAGACAAGATATTTTACTAATATAGTATCTTCTGTGAGAACTACGAGTGAAGGCAGCTGAAGTACTGCAATGTAACAGATGCACACCGCTCTTAGTGAAATTTAGGATAATTTAGTTAAAACTTAATACTGAAAATGATGGCCTAATTGAACCATGATTTCAGTTTAAAAATTCCTGGAAAACATAGCAGTGGTTCTACAAAAACCTAAAATAGTTTTTTGGAAAGATGTTTCAGTCTAGGAATTTTACATTACAGTGCAATGCAATTTTCCTATCTTTTTTTAGGAAATCTTCTTTGTATAGCACAACGGTACACATTTCAGCCACCAAAGATATATTTAAGAAAAAAAACAAACAAAACAACAACAACAAACAAAAAAAAAA
>NW_011263651.1:0-525 GCF_000146605.3 Meleagris gallopavo
AAATCATGAAACCATGACAATGGAGTATCCAGACAGCAGTTTACGTTAAATCATTATGAACCACTGGGAAATTCAGAATCTAGTAAGTTTGGAGTTCAGTTCAATAATGACAGATCATTAGCATGAAAGAAATATATGGGATATATTATACGTTACCATTAGCTATTTTTGCTGTTCTATTGAGCACGATTTAACTCTACCCTTATCCAACTGTCTTTTCATGTTGTAGCAAGTTGAAATCTGAAGACAAAATTTTATTCATATTTTGTATTTCTTCTTTCTTAAGTATTTATATTCAATTTTGTATTTTTTTTGTTTGTTTTGTTTTTAAAAAGTCCCTATAGAGAGAGTTTGCTCATCTTTCTATTCAATCTGGTCATCTTGACAATAACTAGTTGTGCATACTTTTTGCAATACTTCTTAACACTAGACATATAATCACATTCTAGTCTCCTGGTCCTATTTATATAGTTTTCACTTGCCCTCTGTCTCACTCCAATTTATAGGAGGGAGATGAGGTTCTTT
>NW_011263652.1:0-466 GCF_000146605.3 Meleagris gallopavo
TGTCAAAGTATCCCAAATATACCTAATATCTTTGTGTGAAGTTATGAGTGAGAAGGTGATTAATTGTTCTCTGACCTTCAGTTTCTTCATTTAGACTGTGTCACCAAACCATATTTTATGTCACTAGGAGACAGCAGATGTAAATTAAAGATCTGCCTGCTCTAGAATAGCTAACAAGGGAGGAAATGACATCCATCCGTTAACATGGACAGATTTTCTTGAGAAGATTTTCTGCCATCCAAACCTGGTTTTAAAAAGAGATTTCATATTCACAGGTCTCGTGTTGGTTTCCAGCACAAGGGGGGGTTGCCAGAGTTGGCAGTTCTGGCAAGAACAGCAACTTGACACTGTTTCATCTTATAATTGCTTTTTTTTCATAAAATTATTTTAAACTAAAAACTAGTTAAAAAAAAAATAAGCATAGATTTTAAATATTTTAGGCAGCAAAGGTCACAGTCATACTTTC
>NW_011263653.1:0-356 GCF_000146605.3 Meleagris gallopavo
AGCAGATTTTCTCTTCAAGACTGAACAGCAGTTGTAAACTACTTCCTTTTTAAATATAACCAAAAAAAAAAAGGGAAGAAGAAGAAGGAAAAAGAAAGTAAGGAACAAATTCAGCTGAAGCCTTATACAATACAATAATACAATATCTCTAAAAATAAAACAGCTTTCTGTTTAATTGCAGATCTTTGTCTTAAAAATGAAAAGCTATGCCAGCAACTAAGAAAACAGCCAGTTTGAAGTAGAGACTTGCTATACGTCTGAGATAATTTGGAAGGAATAAATTCATCAGTAGTTAGCAAAAAAAAAAACACAGGTTCAAACTAAAAAAAAACAAACAAACAAAAATAGTACTTTA
This sequence comes from Meleagris gallopavo, assembly GCF_000146605.3. NCBI lineage: Eukaryota > Metazoa > Chordata > Aves > Galliformes > Phasianidae > Meleagris > Meleagris gallopavo. Next base: position 356 of record NW_011263653.1, read on the forward strand.
C
>NW_011263654.1:0-426 GCF_000146605.3 Meleagris gallopavo
TCGTTACCTTCAGAATATAATTGTAGTGTCGCTTCCCAGGTATAATGAGAGTAGCTATTAAATCCTGTTAAATTACAGATAACATCTATTTTTACCTGTTTACTTAAATCTATTTATTATCTGCCTATAGTGTTATACTCCTGAATCAGATCCAAAGAACCTGTATGGGAACTGTTGAAACAGCCTGAACCACTGATTGATCACCTGAGGCGAGAAATGAGTCAGCCCTAGGAGCACAGGTGAAGGCAATTCACCCATGTGACCAGAAAGGGTGGAACCTGGCTGCACCCCTCCTAGACCCCCCCATTTAAGGGCTGACTGCCACCAGGGATGGGTTTCTTTCTGGAGATTCCCTTTTTTTTTTTTTGGAGTTTTTCTACCATGAACCTAGGGTATGGGTGAGCATTTCTTCCTTGTACTTTTTTT
>NW_011263656.1:0-312 GCF_000146605.3 Meleagris gallopavo
GGTGTAAATACCATCTTTACCGGTTTCCTCAGTCTTTCCAGATGCTACATGCAGTTACCACTTAAGAAGGTAACTCGGTAAAATCCCAGTAAAATTCACACTTAAAATTTCCTGTGTTCAAAACATTACTAATAGCAATGTTGTTCATCTTGTTTATCTTTCATGTGAAACTGAAACTCAAAGGTGATGTGTTGAACACTCCATGCCGGTCTACCTACCTTTCGCCGCCATTCTTTTGGTATGCCTGTCGGCAACCTGGCCACTGCTTTGAGTGCATCATGCCACTAAAAGAAAACAAAAAAAAGAAAAAAA
>NW_011263657.1:0-431 GCF_000146605.3 Meleagris gallopavo
TTAAGAGCTGACTACCACGGGGGATTGTTCCTCTTGGATTCTTCTTGGTGAGCCCAGGGTGAGCTTTCTATCCATTCTTCTTAATCTTCTTAAGTGTGATAACCTGTTTAGCCTAACTTTCCTGTGTATTTCTTAGTTATAACACTTGTATATTTGTTGATTGCACACCTGTATGCTTCAAATGCAGTGTAGCAGTATAAATAATATCTGAGTGCACATTTTTTTTTCTTCTTAATAAATAATATTTCCTCCTATGTCCAAAACCTCTGAGTCTGCCAGGTCACAACAAAGTTCTCAGATTTTTTGGAAAAAATTTTTAGGGAAAATTATTTTTTTTTATAATTTTCCACTCAATAATGCCTCTGTATTAAGTTGGCTAAGTACAAACAAGCAAGAGCTTGGGCAAATATATAGTGTGCACTTAAAAAAAA
>NW_011263660.1:0-528 GCF_000146605.3 Meleagris gallopavo
AACAAAATTAGATGAAATTGCCAACAAAGTAAAATGTTGCACACAAAACAGAGTTTCTGGGTTATTTTCTCCCTGAGAGTTACAAAAATGAGTTCCAAGCTGAGCTATAATTCCTTTGCAGATGTACTATACTCCAAAAACAGAGAAAACAAAAGGACACACAAATTCACAACAGTTCCCATGTTGACTCAGCTGCAAAATCATGACTTATCAAATAACAATCAGAGAACTGTGTTCTGTACTCTGCTTTGTTGTACTGTTATCAAATTCAACAGAAATAACAGAAACTTGAAAACAGATAAACCTGGATTGTAAGCTTCTTTCCAAACGCCTTCTTTACCTCTGTTCTGACAGTGAACTGGAAGTGTTTGCTTTGCTTTCCTCTCTCAACTCCTTCAAGAGGAGGACAAGTGTTCCTCAACCAGCAGTTACAGCTCTAGACTAAGGAAGCTCTCTGTGCTACCCTGTCCTCCTTTTCTACATAGCCTGGACCTGCAAGCTATTTAAATGAGGTGCTAAACACTATTC
>NW_011263662.1:0-436 GCF_000146605.3 Meleagris gallopavo
TGATTCTGATATCTGGCCCAAGTCCTCTTAAAAGAGGAGGAAAAAAGGGATAACCTCAAGCTGCGCTGCTCTGTGACTCAGTTTCCCCTTGCAGCTCCCTTCCCTGCATTCTTTGCTACCTGCAAGCTGGAGAAAAACCCGATGGGACTGGGGACAGTGCAGCTCCACAGCGATTTGTTGGGCATGGAATCTGTCCTCGTGGGTGTCCTTGGTCCCCCATGGGCCACTGCTATCATTAAAGCAGAACTCGTTAGGGCTTTTCCAGGGACGTGATTGTAAGGTCATGGCGGGGTTGTGCTGCTGCAAGGAAAAATGCTGGGATGGAATTCCCCAAATTTGGGTCATTTTTCTGGGGATGGTGGCATGGAGTGCCTTTTTGTGGAGGGATGGGAGCCGAGAGAAAAAGGGCAAAGATGAGTATTTTTTTGTGTTGTTT
>NW_011263663.1:0-500 GCF_000146605.3 Meleagris gallopavo
TTAGCGCCGGAATCTGGTTTCAATTCGGTCGCTTCAGATTGTATTTTCACAGTGACTCATTAGTCACCCAATGTTGACAAGCAGTTGTAAGGGTGCCATCTCCCTCATTGTTTATAGGCAAGTGCAGCGCCCAAAATGATTTATTTGGGCTTTAATTAAAATTTGCGGAGAGAGCAGTGATTTTTAGCAGCGCCGTTTCTAATTTGTGGTCTCGGGGAAAGGAAAAAAATGAAAAATAGAAATCAATAACCTCACTCCATTGGTGTGCTCATTGTCACCTGGGGCACCAGGCGGCCCTTGGACCCCTGCAGGGCACCGGGACGAGTCCAGCACTGCCCAGTGGTAGGGCTGGCACTGCGACTCTGGGGCACTGCACACCTCTGGGGGCAAGGGAAAACCCAGGGCCAAAAAATAGGGAATGTGGGGCTTGCTTGTGGTGAGGCCAACCTCTGTGATGGCGCCTGCAGCAGCAAAGCAATAGATGTTGCCATTAACTTATT
>NW_011263665.1:0-497 GCF_000146605.3 Meleagris gallopavo
GCCCCATAGCCGTCTCGAAAGGGCAAGAAGCTTGGAACAAATTAAAAAAAAGAAAATGCCTTTGGAAGGATGCAGTCTATTTTAAATAACTTGCAAGAGCGGTAATATACAAGGATGGAAAAAAGAAAGCACTACAGCAGGCTAGGAACACTCCCAAAGGCACGCTTTTGGCATGGTAGAGAGGCTGAATTTAACAACAAATCAATGCACTATAAACAGGGGAAAAAAAAAAAAAAAGACCCTAAAAACAAACAACACCCACCCCCAAACACAGACACCTAACTACCCAAATAAAGGAGAGAAATGCACAACAGACCTCACAAAAGATCCATCTGGTGATTCAAACCACTTTTTTTTTTTTATGTATATGAATGAATGTAAAAATGTAAACATGAAAAACAGAGCAAGAAAGTGAGACAAGGTCTCTGGGCCTCTTTGCATCCTAGCAGATAATATATTAAAGAGAATTTCCTCTCCCCTGTAATGAGATTAGCAAT
>NW_011263667.1:0-549 GCF_000146605.3 Meleagris gallopavo
AGATTATGTTGAAATATTCATTATGTCCACAGCAAACTGAACTATGTAACTGTGAATTTTAAGTGCTCTAAAAATGTATGATAGCGAATGCTCTCACAGAGAAGCAAATTGCCATTAGTTCACTTCAAGATGCTTTCTTTCTGCCTAAGAGCATTTACTCAGAGAGTAAATGTGCTGTAGCGAATGAATTTTAAATTCACTCCTTTTGTTAGCTTCTTCTGCAGGCAAACTCTAAGAGCCAAAAACAAGCACTGTGTCTCACTATAGTTTTAACCACGCTATCAGAGAAGCAGTGCAGAGGAAATTAGTAAGCATGTTGGAACTCATTCAGATAAGATAAGAGCCTGCCTGAAGTTTCAGCCCAGACTTACAGTGAACTTGGACTGGGTCTTTCTGGCTAGTTTTGTAGTTCTGTCCATTTCTATGGACTTTGATATTTCTTGATTCCTCACTGTGTGTAGAAGCAAGAAAATGTTCAAAGTCAGGCAGCTCTCACAGAATCTAGAAGGAAAGTTTAAAAAAAAAACAAAACACGTAACACAGATTCCC
>NW_011263668.1:0-1166 GCF_000146605.3 Meleagris gallopavo
GTGGAGAATTTATGAATGCTATTCCCCCTCCTTTACTTGGCAAAAGGAGAAATAAAAGGGTCTTATGGCCCTCTCCATCAGGTTAGATATGATGAGCAGCAGCTAAGAGCAAGCAGGAGGTGCAGTGCCTCCCTGCCTGCATCTAAAGCAAGAAGAGCCGATTAGTAAAATGCAGTTTAGCAGCTGGAAAAGCAGCTGAGCAAAGAGAAGCAGACACTGCTTTGTATGGTTAATACCTCAGACAGAGGTATATGCTGCACAACAGGATGGACCTCCAAGAAGAGCTGCAGGTGCTCCCAGGACCATATTTTTATTAATAGGGCAGCAGAAAGCTGACAGCCCAGTCTGACCTGCACCAAGTGGGCAGCATCACACCCACCTAGAAACCCGGGGGGATTGTTGGGATCACCTGAAGCCCAATTCCAGCTGCCTGCTGTCACTGCACAAACTAATCAACGCCATAATTAAGTCTGAGCGTCCGCGATGAAAAACCGAGGCTGTTTCTGAGCAGCTGGGCCATCCCTTGGTTCGGGGAGGGGCACTCACCACCAAGCCCTGGTCATCCAGGTTGGTGATCATGTCCACCAGGTACGTGCGGAGGGCAGACAGCTTCTGCAGTGCCTCCGTCCAGTGTGCCTGCTGCGTCAGGATGCTCTGCTGCGCCCGCTCCTCCTCGGCGTGCACCTCCTCCAGCAGCCGCTGCTCCTCGTTCTCACACACCTTCCCCACGAAGATCAGCCTCTGGATGACCAACTCTCGTGCGCTGTTAGCGGCGCTCTGCCAGGGAAAGGAGAGAGGAGAAACAGCTGCAACCCAAATGAACACCCACAGCCCCTGAGGGCTCAGCTTTTCACGTTGCCCTGTTAACTCAGCCCGAGCCACACGGTGATGCAAACAGAGGTGAATGGGATAACCAACTCCAAACCTGCTGACCGCCTCCTGGCCCAACCAGCACACAGACTAATTGCACACTGACCACTAACCACCGCAGCACCGGAGCAACGACCGCCTGCTCTGCCTGAGTCCTAAATGCCAGCCCTCCTCTGAACTGCCAGGAATCACCATCAGCAAAAAGCAGTGCTGACCACGATAGCAAAGCACAAAGTAGAGTAGGAAAGATGAGGTGCCAGCCCTAGCTGGGGTGACCACGTTGCAGCCTTTCAGTA
>NW_011263673.1:0-378 GCF_000146605.3 Meleagris gallopavo
CAATGGTGTCAGATCCTCTCTCTGCTCAGGAGATGAAAAAATAATCTCTGTTTGGTTGGATGTTTTGTTGATTTGTTTATGTGTTTGTTTTAAGTAAGCCATCCCATCTGCTTCCAGTTTTGCACTTCCTTACCCGAGGAATGTGAGCCATTATCACTTTTAGGTAACATCAAAATCATATAGAATCACAGAATCACAAGGTTGGAAACGATCTATAAGATGATCCAGTCCAACCGTCTTCTCATTACCACTGCTACCACAAGCTACTAAACCACATCTCACAGCTCCTCATCCAGACGCCTCTTGAACACTGCCAGGCACGGCGACTCCACCACCTCTCTGGGCAGCCATTCCAGTGCCTGACCACTCTGAGAGAAA
>NW_011263697.1:0-329 GCF_000146605.3 Meleagris gallopavo
GGGGAGTGAAGAGTCCTTGGCAGTCTGTGTTATTTAATAAGGAGCATGGGTGCAACCTCTTCAGCAATCGCTTGGGAAAGTCTGCAGGAAGAAGAATGCAGCATCTCCCACCATCTGTGTTCATGCCTTTCCATTTCTTCCTCCATCACCCTCACCCTCTGCTTTTCAAAAGAATTCAGGTTTGGTAAATTGTGAGGTAGCATTAGTGTCAAAACAAGCAGGAAATCAGTGTGATGGGTTGGCCTCTGATGGGCCACTGCTGGATGTAAAAAAAAAAACTGAATGTAGTGCCAGCCTGTGCTTCTCACCATACCTGCAGTGGCATAAGC
>NW_011263698.1:0-315 GCF_000146605.3 Meleagris gallopavo
TTCCCTTGAGGGTAACCAGAAACTATGACTTTGATTGATGGTCTGCATGCTAATGATTATATTAAAAAAAAAAAAAGTGTCATTTCCACTACAACCTGATGAAAAAAGACAATATCTTCATTCAATACTTTAAGCATGTACATCTATGGAGAAAAAAAAGCTACTATTTCCTTGAATGCAGAAGTACTCTGTGAAGGGCAAATAAACAAGCTGAAAAGCAAAGCTGTTATTCTGTTGCATATTGCTCTGTGGGAGGACAATTCTGCATGTTATATTAGCTTTGATCCGGAATTAATATAATCAATTCAATGGAGT
>NW_011263699.1:0-335 GCF_000146605.3 Meleagris gallopavo
GGGGTTCCCCTGTGCTCCCTGCTCTCCTTTCACCTTCCTCAAAGGAATCCCAAACCCACACCCCCAAAAAACAGAAAGGGGCAAAAAAAAAAACCAAAGCAGATAACCCCAGAACTAAACAGAAGACACAGAACCCCTGAAATTCCAGGCGTTTCAAGGCCTCTTTGAGATCACTGTGTGTGTTGGTTGTTTTTTGGCATTTTTAATATATATATATATCTATGTATACATATATATTTATATACATATATATGTATGTTAACTCTTCAGACTGTCAGCGTGTGCTGATTCTCGAGGGGGATGTGTCCCACCCTTCCTCCCTCTCTCAGCCCAGT
>NW_011263700.1:0-394 GCF_000146605.3 Meleagris gallopavo
TGTGAAATTACCTTACAGAGATAAATAAATAAATAAATAAATAAATAAATAAATAAATAAATAAATAAACCAACACTATTATCTTGTATTCAAAAATGCACTATCTGCACCCTGCATCTTTGATAAATCTGCAACACATAAATTAGTTTTTTCAAACAGAAGAAAATGTGGTATTCAGTTTTCTTTGCTGGAAATGATGTTGCAAGCTCAGGTGCCTGCAGCTCCTGATTGGCTTCTGCTTTTTCAGCTGCTTTCCTCTGCGTAATAACTTCGTATAGCATACATTATACGAAGTTATACGGCTCAAATGAAATTAAGCCAAAAATCGACTTCAAAATTTGGTCCAGGCTAACTGGAAGTAAAATCCCTGTAGCACAAACTGTGTAGGCATCTT
>NW_011263701.1:0-306 GCF_000146605.3 Meleagris gallopavo
TTGAGAAATGGTTAACTCTTACATCGACAAATTTAAAAAATGTACAGAGATAAAAGTAGATAAGTTGTTCCAGAAGTAATGCCTCCTATTTGTTTCCATGGAAACTATAACAGATTCAAAAAGCACAACACCACTATTTGATAAGGCAAATTCTCATCCACCAAACACTTTTTTTCCCCAACACAATCACCACCATTAGCTATACATATTCATCGGCAGTGAAAAAGTCTGCATGCTGCATTAGTAAAAGTATGCACCAGAGGGGGGATCCACTGTCATCACTGCCTCACTGTGCTCCCATGCACT
>NW_011263703.1:0-313 GCF_000146605.3 Meleagris gallopavo
GGCTCTCAGCAGCCCTTCCAGCCTCAGCGTAGTGCAGGAAATTTTGGCCATCCATTCACACTGTCACCGGGAGAGCAGGAAAAGGCACTGGCAGTAAATGACACTCTTCACCCGGGGAGGGGAAAAAAAACAGGCAAGGCAGCACTTTGACCCTCTCCCTCCCTCCCTCCCTACCCTGCCCCTGCACAGCCCCCTATAAAGCACTTGGGGAGGCACAGAGGAGTGAGGAGCCCTCCCAGGAGTTTGACAGCAGCTGCTAGAAGGATCGGAGGAACCGTCAGTAGAACAGTCAGAGTTAGAAAATGATTAAACG
>NW_011263706.1:0-333 GCF_000146605.3 Meleagris gallopavo
AGCTTCCCTAGAAGAACCTTTCCCAGGCTAAGAAAATTCATCAAGTGTAAACAGTCTACATATCTCACTGACCCCAGACTTCAATGACACCTTGCTTAGCTAGTTTTAATTTCCATGTTCACTGCCAGTGTCCAGCCCAATCACCTGATAACACAGAAAGAAAAAAAGAAAAAAGAAAAAAACAAAGAAAGAAAAGAAAAGAAAACAGAGAAAAGGATCAGGGAAAAGGGAATTTTCATCTTTTCTTCAAATTATCTCATTCTGGTGCAAAGTTCAGAGAGTCACTGACAGCACCAGAGACATCTCAGTGCTTCAACATTGCCCTCACTCACT
>NW_011263707.1:0-361 GCF_000146605.3 Meleagris gallopavo
AAGAGGTCATTTGTCAGCAGTGTTATGTTCCACCTCTCCCTGTCCCCAGCCCCCCGAAATTTCAAATTTACTATAAATTCCACTTTGGAGTGGAGTAGGTAGGAAGCAGCTTAGCAGTAGGGAGTGTGCTCCTTACTTCTGAACATAATGAGCATTTCTAATCTGCAAACTGTAGCTGTGGCTGAGAAATCTTGTAACCCTTTAATCTCAAATTATTTATGGCTCTGTCTTACTTTTTAATAGATTTTTTTTCTTCTTTCTTTTTTTTTTTTTCCTTTTACCTTAAGTACTTCTAGGTAGGGTTTTTTTCACTTGCTTGCATCAGTCAGTGTGTGACAGCGTAAAGGGATATTAGTTTCAG
>NW_011263708.1:0-393 GCF_000146605.3 Meleagris gallopavo
CTGAATTAGGCAGTAGGAACAGAGGGAGTCTGTTTTCCCTTTCAAAATTCCTTCTTTGCTGGTGGCTAGGTATAATGTTGTAATGAATACCAAGTCAGTGTCATGTTTCACTGCAAGGTTCCCAAATTCATCTTGCAGCGAAGAAGTGAGATGATGTTATTTATCCTGGTCTTATAGGCATAAAAATACCACTTGAAAGGAGAAGAGATTAAGAAAGTGATCCTGAAGAACTCTATGGCATACATACTATCTTCCTATTGACATTTTCAGCATAAATGTAGTTAGAAAGCATTCTGGCATTTGAGTAAAAGCACAACTGAAAACTTCTGTGAGTGAAAAGGCATGGAATTAGTCTGTATTTTTGGCTATTGCTCATCCCACTAGGATATAATG
>NW_011263709.1:0-314 GCF_000146605.3 Meleagris gallopavo
GGGATCGGGAGGTTAATCAGGCACAGTGGTTTTCCTGTAGGAAACTGCCAATTGCTTTAAAATTAATGGCTTAGAAGAGTTTCTAGTAGATTTAAATTGGAAAAGGAAAAAAAAAACCCTGAGAAATGCCAGGTTCCCTCCATGGAGCAGTCACAGCGTAACTTGCTGCTAACAAACAAGCAGCGAAAAGTCTTTTTTTTTGTGTGTCTGCTATTACTGGTATTCAACAAATAATAACATAATCAGAGCAATCATCTTCAAGTGCTGTCAGATTACTTCTGGAATGTGGAAGTGCGCGATGCTGTGGAGGGTTT
>NW_011263716.1:0-369 GCF_000146605.3 Meleagris gallopavo
TGTAATACATTTTGTGAGCATTTTCTTAAAGTCCTTTTCTGCTTTTCAGAATGTAATGAACAAATTGCATACTATCAGTGTGCCCTATTCTGTGATGAAAACCTGCCCACTGTCATGGGTGCAGAGAGTTCATACTCACAAAGGTAACTGTATGTTCCACAACTTAAGCTTGAAGATTTCAGAATACATGAGAGAAGAGCATTAAAATCTAAAATGTTTAGGAGCCTCTCTTTTGCTCTTCAGTGACAAATCAAACAGACCAAGTCTCTAATTTGTTTCAAAATGTGCACAAAGTCTTAATCAGCAAACTGCTGAGAACTTCATGGGGACCTCACAACCTGTGTCTTATGAGAGAAAGAAAATAGTTGA
>NW_011263725.1:0-360 GCF_000146605.3 Meleagris gallopavo
CCTGACAAATATGTATATAAAATTACAGCTGTTAGTATTGATCAGAAACATAACAAGACAAATGGAGTTTCGTTATCATGGAAGAGATACTATAGATCCCATAGCACACAAACTTATTAGTATGGATAATTTATCTAGGTGAGTCGTGGTCAGGTGGCAGGAGACTGTGCCAGCTGGATGAGGATCAACCAAGCACTTAGAACATTTCAGGTTTCTCTTAGCTGTGTGTATCTCATTCCACTCACCACTCTAAAGAAATGGAATAAAACCACAAACACGAAATTCATCTTCCTTTATTCTGTGAGTCTTTTTTATTTTATTTTATTTTATACCTGTTAAACTTATTTAAATTGATTGCAA
>NW_011263727.1:0-322 GCF_000146605.3 Meleagris gallopavo
AAAGTTCTATTTGAAATAATCCTGATGGAATTAATCAAGATTTCTGTTTTGATGTAATGTCAGAACAGATGGATTGCAAAAATTTATATGTATATATATATACATACATACATCATTTACATAGTTACAGCAAAAGTCTTTAACTAAAATTAAATGAAATTGTAAATACTTTATGCCTCCCTCATGAAATCTGACACAGTGTCCCAGTAGATAAGATTTCATTAATGGAAGTGATCTAGAATCAAGAGAAGTTGAGTAATGATATACACTTTTAACTTGAAATACATCATCATAAATAGGACAGTGCTGGGCCAGAATGGAG
>NW_011263729.1:0-311 GCF_000146605.3 Meleagris gallopavo
TTAGTGTTGTTTTTCTAGTACAAAAACTACTCGAGAGTGACATCCTGCAGCTGTCAATTGAGGGGGAAAAAAAAAGTTCAGTAAAGATATTTAGTATTCAGCTTTGGGGAACTTAACTGCATAATGCATTTGTGCTAGCAAACAACTTGCTTGGACGTTCGTTCTTCTCTCGTTAAAATTTCTGTTCTCATGAAAAATTCTGGAAGGGTTTTCCTTGCTTCCTGCTGCCAGGTGTAAAGTTCTTTGGATCTTTGTAGTTTGTTAAGGTTGTTTTTGTTTTGTTTCTGAAATCTAACAGCAGGACTCTGGCT
>NW_011263730.1:0-304 GCF_000146605.3 Meleagris gallopavo
TAAGTGTTCATTAATATAGTGAAAGAGTAATTAAAAAAAATACCTTGGTTTTATTAGTAGTAAGACATAGGCTAACATTTCTGAAAAGATTCCAGGAGGATAGATCTCGACTTGGTTGCACGTTCAAGGCTCACGGGTCTTGAGGCTTAATTTTCTGATAGCTGAATGTAGGTTGACTGAAGCACTTGAGTATTTTACATGGGTCTTGTGCTGCTTGCGGATATAGGATGTTAATTGCTGAACAGCTGCCTTTGAATACTGTGGTATTCTCAAGTAGGTTTGTAGCAAAGTTCTATACTTAAAT
>NW_011263733.1:0-1255 GCF_000146605.3 Meleagris gallopavo
TGAAACCCGGGCAGCATTGCCTGCTGCTATGTAGTGCCGAGCCAGGGGCACCTGGATGCATGGGATCAGGTACAGAATGGCTCTTCCTCTGCCGTGTTGGCCCTTCTGCTGCTTACCAAGCCTCCTGTGGAAGGGAGGACGCTCTGCCTGTGGCCTGAGAAGCCCGCTGCAACCTTTCCCACAGAGACTTGACAAAGGCCCCGGCACGGGTCCGGGGGAACCGCTTTTCCAGCAGGCTGAGCGCCTGCCTGCTCATTTTCCTGTCTAGCTTGACACATCCCATTTTACTGCAGACCTGCACAAGAAGAGGGAGGCACGCAGATGTAGAGGACTTGCCCATGTTCTACAGAGTCTGCAGAAATGGAGCGGGGGCTGGCTATGGCAGGAATATTCCCTGCCAGCAGGGAAGGCATCTGGCTGCATCCCTCCGGACACCCTTCGCTTCTCCCTGCCTCTTTACCTCTCCTTTGAGGCTGAAGAAGATGGCCTCATCAAAGCGGTCTATGGCACTCCCTTTCTTCTCTAGGGCGCTCCTCAGGACCTCTGCTTCGTTCAGCTTCATGAGGGCCTTTGAACAAGCACACAAATAGCAGGTGAGCATTTGTGCAGAGCCCCTGGCCAGCCCCATCCTTCCCTCTTGCCTCCTACGGCATCTGCCGTAGCAGGGCCCGTGTTCCTCCCGCTCATGCCTGCCCTAACGCAGGCACGTGGGCTCAGAGCACGGGCACCGAGGAAGCCCTCAGTCCTCCTCCAGGCTAACGCAGCTCGTGCTGGCAAGCAGGGTAACTCACCATGTAGCTGTTGGAGACGTGCAGGTAGGCAGCCGCACACTCCAGCAGGTAGTAGAAGGCTTGGGAAGCATTGCCTGCTGCCATGTAGTGGCGAGCCAAGCGCACAAGCACCGCTTCGGCGATTGCTTCACACTGGCAGGAGCACTGGCCGCTGTCCTTGGCCCGCAGCGTTGCCTGCTCGCCCTCTGCCAGAATCTCCTCTGCAGGGAGGGTCCTAGCCCTGCGCAGGTGTTCTCCAGCAACTACCAAGGCCTCCCAGCTGCTCCAGTTGTCCTCGTCAGCAGAGCCCTGGCAGCTCCCCTGCTCCTGGGGGCTGGAGATGCCGAAGCGGTGGCAGGCCACAAAGTCCCCTCCGTGGCACCCCTGGCATTTGTGTGCGTGCCTCTCCAGGAAGGCTGCACATTCACGGTGAATGCTGACCTTCTGCCTCGTGGGCCACAGCTCGTAAGTTGCCTCCCACAGCA
>NW_011263738.1:0-456 GCF_000146605.3 Meleagris gallopavo
TTGGGGGGCTAAAGTAGCCCATTGCTAGGAGTCTGTTCACTCACTCAGCACTGCTGAAACCATAACTCTACTTACATGGATTACTCACTTAACACATCTTAAATATTGGCATTACTTCCTCACTGCTCATGAAGTGCAGGAAAGTGCTCCTTATCACAGAATCATAGAACTGTTTGAATTGGAAGGGACCCTTAAAGCTCATTTAGTCCAACTTCCCTGCAATGAACAGAGACACCTACAGTTAGATCAGGTTGCTCAGAGCCCCATCCAGCCTGACATTGAGAGTGTCCTTATGTGTATGTGGTCCAATTATGCCTGCTGTGTCAAGCCATAAGGGGAAACTGGAGAGAAAGAAGGAGTGATCTGAAAAGAAAATACACAAAAATCACGGAAAAAAAAAAAAGGCAAAAGCAAAGTAGAGAAAGAAAAGGAATAAAGTCTTGACAGATCATAAAA
>NW_011263739.1:0-454 GCF_000146605.3 Meleagris gallopavo
GTCCATAGTCCATTCTGACCTTTACGATTCAAAGGCTTAAAGTTTGTAAATAGTGTTCTTCATATGGGATTCCATTCCTATTTTCTAGTTTTAGAGGAGAAAGAATGTAACGTAACAGCCTTTTTAAGCTAAAAGAAATGAAGGTTTGTGTTCACCTTAAATGCAAGTATTCTTCCTAAAGTGAAGAAAGGGTTTGTTTACATTGGATTAAATATGATGTAAAAGAGGAATTGAGTTATTAAACTTTTGTTACTCCTTGCATCTTAGAACTGCAATTTCTGGGCACAAATGCAAAGCAGTTGTCTTCTTCTAGATCGAAATTCCTATTTTTTTAAAAAATAATTAAAAGTAATATTAGGCAAATAAGTAAATAGTTCTGTTTTCTGGCAGACTTTGGTGGTGGAGATGTTGGCTCACTTGTAATTAGCAAAAGCCCTCCTACAGAGCTGTAAAA
>NW_011263740.1:0-301 GCF_000146605.3 Meleagris gallopavo
TTCCTGATTAAACTTTCATAGAATCCTCAGAGTTAGAAGGGACCTTTAAAGGCCATCTATTCCAACTCCTTGCAGTGAACAGGGACACACAAAGCTAGATCAGGTTTCTCAGAGCCTGGTCCAGCCTGGTCTTGAAAGTCTTCATGGATGGGGCCCCCACCACATTTCTGGGCAATGTGTGCCTCACCACCCTCACTTGATCACACTCCCACGTGGACCAAACCTCGTGAAGAAAGAAATGAGACACTCATGCTGAAGGTACAATAGGCGTGGTTACTGCTTGTGTGCTAACAATGCTGTT
>NW_011263742.1:0-508 GCF_000146605.3 Meleagris gallopavo
AAGTGCAATGCAACACCAGCTGGCTCACGTGGTGAGTTTTGGAACTGCAGTCTACTCTTCCAGTTCTTAATTCTATTATTTTAAAAACTTTTTCTTTTGTTTTGTCACTACACACTTGGATGCTTCTTTTCTCTCCTGTTTCTGCCCTTCTAACGTCTCTCTCCCTTTCCATTCTTCTGTCCACCTTCTTATCCCCTGCTAGTTTGCCTGTTTTGGGTGCTTTTTCAGTCAGCCCTCCAGCTGCCTCTCCGTCCCTGCCCACTGGCCACCCTTCCTCACCCACACACCATTGCAAAGGAAGGCTGGGGACATGCTGCGAGGAAAGAAAACACTGCCCCAATCCCCAAAGGAGAGATGGGCGTCCCGCTGCTCACAGACAGTACCTAGATAAGATGCCAATTGCTTTGCCCCACCGCTGCTGGGAGGAGGGAGGATATTCGGATCCCTATCTCGGCATTGTCCCTGGCCCCATCTCAAGGCATCTGCTTATCAGCCGGAAGCTAGCAGG
>NW_011263743.1:0-308 GCF_000146605.3 Meleagris gallopavo
AAAATAAACTAGATCAATTTTAAAGAATTCTTCCAACTCTGAATTAAAAAAGAAAAAGGAAATCAGGAATCTCAATTGTGGTATTTATTCATAGAGAGTATGGCCACAGAAACATAGAGATCTTTAAGAGACCATCTAGTTCCAACCTCTGTCAGGGGGAAGTTGTCAGCAACTAGATCCAGGATCCCATCCAACCTGGTCTTAAATGCTTCCAGGGATTGCATCCACAGGTTCTCTCGACAGCCTGTGCCAGCGTCTCACTGCCCTCTGAGTAAACAATTTCCACTTAACATCTAACCTAAATCTCT
>NW_011263744.1:0-428 GCF_000146605.3 Meleagris gallopavo
ACACAGTATGCCCTGATGTTCTAAAAAGTGGTTAAATTAGAAAGGTGCCAGAGGTATTAAGGCACCCTACTGACACAGGGAGGTACTGAGTAAAACAAGCATTAGGAAATGCACCACAGGAGCACGCTAACTCAACAGGAATACTGAAACCACAATGAAACCCTGCAGGCAGATGCACTAAGTGCTCCCACACAGCAACATCACGCCTGCTGTTAGCACATCAAAAGCTAACAGCAGTATTTGGAGAGCACACAGGAGACAGAATTGAGGTCACACGGAGAGACTCCACCTTGGGGCAAATTAAGTCGGTTCTAATGGGCCTTCATTAAAAAGAAAGAAAAAAAAAAAAAGAAACAACTACAAGTGACCCAAAACTGAAGAACATTACACCTTCTGTATCTTTCCATAAGAACAGCTATCACACATTG
>NW_011263746.1:0-448 GCF_000146605.3 Meleagris gallopavo
GCTGCTTCTTCACCAGCAATAGGAGCTAAGACACAAGACTTGAAATAAGAAGCTTCTGTTACAGCTCGGTAGCTCAACAGTTAAGGACAACAATTAAGGACAGAGACAATGCTGCATTACAGCTTCAGGTCCCGAACAAGAAAAAAAAAAAAGGAAGACTTACAGACAGCTTCTTCATAATGCCTCGTGCCTCTGGATTCAGATGAAGAAGATTCTTCTTGGTCAGATCACTTGCTGTTAAACGATGCTCTGTAAGAAGCCAAACACCACCAAATCTCAGGTTTCCCGGTTGTTTAGCTGCAGCAGCTAGAAGCAGACAAAAAAAAAAAACCTCCTTAGCACACTAGGAGGCCACGTACGTGCCAAGAGCCACATCCAGCTTGACCAGCTCATCCCGTACCTGCCCTGGTGTACTGATGCACCACCGTGAGCAGAAGGTACTTTCAGC
>NW_011263747.1:0-446 GCF_000146605.3 Meleagris gallopavo
ATACAGGCACTTAAGAGAAGCAGCATCCCTCCACCTCTCTCCAAGCCTTTGAACTCCACTGTCTCCACCCATCAAGTCCTGTTTGGAGCCTCGAACTGCCCCCTCAGTCCCAGCGGTCGTCATTTTGTCCCCTTCCCCTTCATACCTAGTTTAAACACCTGTCAATAAGTCCCGCCAGTTCCTCAGCTAGAACCCTCTTTCCCCGTGAAGACAGGCTGCATCCATCTGCAGCCATCATGCCAGGTGCCGAGTAAATTGCCCCATGATCAAAAAAAACCAAAACTCCTGCGTTTGCACCAACTCCTAAGCCATTTGTTCAAGAGATGGGTTTTTAGGCTCAACCCACTATTGTTTCCTGCCACTGAAGGTACAGATGTAATAACTACCTGCACACCTGTTCCTTCAACTACCCACCCCAGTCGCCTGAAGTCATCTTTGATAGCCTT
>NW_011263749.1:0-320 GCF_000146605.3 Meleagris gallopavo
AACCACAAGAAAATCCTTTATACATCTTCACAGGAGGCAGAAATATTGTTCTACATTTTCTGTCTGGGATCAGTAAAATATTGATCCTAAATTAAAACAGGTTGGAAAGAAAAAGTAAAATATTTTGCAAAGCAGTGATGCAGGACATATAACATAAGAGTCTTAGAGATTTGAAGACTACATGTTTACTCCAAATTTGGTTATGTAAAAATAAGTAATGTTATCTTGGCAAAACAAACAAACAAACAACAAAACAACAACAACAAACCATGGTGTTCTTTTATTATATATATATATATTTAAAAGTTATAACTAAGAAG
>NW_011263750.1:0-314 GCF_000146605.3 Meleagris gallopavo
GGAGGAGCTGATTGCACATCCAGCTGTCTGTAACAATACTGTGCTGTACTGTATGGTTGGGGTGCGGAGGGAGGGGGTGATAAATAGGGACACTTGGCAGTGCTGAAGCAGAGATGTCTTGATTAGGGACTTATGCAGGTGGCTGGCTTCATGTGAGCACTGCGTGTTTTCTGCTGTAACTCTTGCTCCAGGACTAACCAGTGCACTTATGTTTTGTCGAGTGGTAGTTTCTTTTTTTTTTTTTTGGCCTAGTTAGTTTTGCTTCAGCTCTGCATAGCATGCAGCATTGATACTATTCAAACCAGCCACTGAGG
>NW_011263753.1:0-515 GCF_000146605.3 Meleagris gallopavo
CAGGGCTCCCAAGAGGGCAGTCATAGCACACTGCTGAATTAGTCAAATTCATTTTTATTATTATTGTAAACTTTCAAGGATTAAAATCCTTGGAAATATTTGACTGTGGGGCTTGGAATTCTTCCACGGAAAAACAAAAACAAAAAACAAACAGGCCCTGTAGCTAACATCTTGAAATAAGATATTTCATGAAAATCATGACTGCTATAACTGCATTCATTTCAATTACCTACTGAGTCCATAACCAGAGCACAATTTCACCTGCTTCCAGGTAGGGAATTACTCCTAGAGATATCCACAGTACTTAGCCATGCCATCTGCCTGTCCTGTCCACACTGTCTCACAGTGAGATGCACCTTTTTGCCTAAACTGGAGCTATGTTTGTTTAGAAGATTTTCTCTTCTGTATTTCACTTTCAGTGTAATCTTGGGACAAACGAAGATTAAGCAGAAATATTAGCACCCAGTCTGATACCTGAATTTGATCTAGTCCATTGTCTCCAAGCAACCTGTAGC
>NW_011263754.1:0-532 GCF_000146605.3 Meleagris gallopavo
AACGTGTTGCAGACGCTTCCAGTAGCTTCTCGAGTGGCTCTAAGGGAAGCCTGCGAAGACACTTTGTCAGAGGCTTCCATTCCGGGGAAGGGTTTCCCACTTCCTAACAATCTTTGTCTGATGCTGAGGGAGGGCCTCCTTAACGCACTGGCAGGTGGATCCAGCGCCTTCACCCCCTCCAACTCTTCTTTCTTAAGTGCCTCTTGAAGACTCTGCTCTTCCCTGTGCTGTTCAGACACAGCTCTGAACTCACGATCTCTGTGGAATTGTGGCTTCCTTCTTGAGGCAGTTTCAGTAAGGATATTTGCAGGGAGCTTGGCACCCTTGCTGCTTGCCTCAAGTTTAGGCAACTTGACAGGTGACTTCACTGCACGCCCCATGCTCTTTGAATCTGCCAGAAGGTCTTCCTGAACAAAAGCCACTTTCAGCCTTCTATTCTGACCAGACTGACGAGTGTTGCTCGGAGGAGGGCCAGCTGGTTGTGAGGCTGCCGTGGACTGCCTTTCTCCTCCACAACCACGTCCACAGCAGT
>NW_011263755.1:0-468 GCF_000146605.3 Meleagris gallopavo
TGTTTTGAAATCCGTAGGAGGATTGACTCATTCTTTCAAAAAACAATATTTGGGAGACTATGAACTCCTACTCTCTTACCTATTTGTGGATCAAGGGGAGAGCTGAATTTCTATTTACAGAACACTAATAGGTCTCACAAGATCTAGTCAAGAAATTCAGAATGGAAGCACACGCAGCCAGCTCCCATTTCTACCCATTGCCAAAATAGGGGGAAAAAGATATTAATTTGAAGTATTCTATTGGAACATTTTCCAAATACTGAACATTTGCAAAATAATTAACCATAACTATTTAATTCAGGGTTTTTTTGTTTTGTTTTTAATTAAAAATGACTTTAAAAGGTGTCAGCTTAATTTCAGCCAAGACCCATCCCCTTCTTTCTTACATTTTTATAGTAAATAATTTCAGTAGCAAGTTTTCCTTCTTTTCCCCTTAATTTTTCCATTTTTCGCCAATAAAAAGTAAAA
>NW_011263756.1:0-490 GCF_000146605.3 Meleagris gallopavo
AAAATTAATAATTATAATGCTATCTCACATTACATTTTCTGTATTATAACTTGTAAAACTAGCAAAGTAAGTAATTCAAAATCATAATATAACAGTGAAACATCAAATCCTTGCTGAGAAGCTTAGAATGTATTTTTCTGTGCTAATTATGCAGTGGGCAGATTAGCAGAATGAAAATTAACAAGCTTTTACTGTATCGTTTACTTAAGTCTTTGTATTTCAAACTATTCAAGTGAAGAGCTCCATCTGGCCCTTACAGTTTTAGTAGTGCTAACCATGCAATAATTTTTTCTTCATTTAATAAAACTGAAAAGTAGAGTTAGAAGTATAGAAGTAGACATACATTACATTGTATGCCATTGGCTTGTTCATAACCCTTCAGAAGACCCCTGAATCTTAATTAAGTTTTAAATTATTATAATTGTTATTATGAAAAATTTTTTAAACTGTCTGCACCAGTTCAATGATCAGTTTGAGCTGTTTTCTTATT
>NW_011263757.1:0-479 GCF_000146605.3 Meleagris gallopavo
CAAAGCCTGGCTCCACTCTGCTGCTGGGAGGCAGAGCTGATGCCCTGATATCTGCAGTCACTGGAGATCGTGGCCCTTCTCCTACACTTGGAGCTTCCACACCAGAAGCCTGCCTCCAAAGCAAGGTCCTGCCTGCTCTGCTCCCCAGCATGAGCTCTTTTTGCTCTGCTCTCCCTCCTCTCCAGCACAGCTGCAGAACAACCACCGCTCTGGCATTTCCAGAGAAAAACGAATGTTTGCAATATAAATATTGTGAAGCAGAGGAGAAGAAAGAAGGGACAGGGAGTGAACTCCTCTCACACTCAGATTTCATGGGTGCTGCGTGGGCTCGAGGCTGAGATTCCCACTTGGAAAAAGAGCAATCCCTACAGAGAGGGGGAGAAAGGGCAAAGCTTGCTCAGAAAATACCTTTTTTTTTTCCCTGAAGTGAAACAGAATGGAAGCAGAAAATGCCTTTTGGATGAGAAACCAGTGGTGCT
>NW_011263758.1:0-369 GCF_000146605.3 Meleagris gallopavo
AATTTGGACTGTGCAAGATACTGCCAGTACCTTTACTACTGTTTTCAGTACTACTTTAACTGAAAAATCTTGAAGGCTACTCAGTGAGCTGGAGTTCATCATTTACTGTCCAGACATGTTTGGCACTTAATGGATCCATCCTCAGTTCAAGTGCTCATTTCTGAAGACAGTACATGTCAGCAGCTGAGATTTCAGAGCCATCTCAACCAGGACAACCCAACCACATTTAGTCTGGCAGTTTAAAGGAGTTCACTCTCCCTGAGCTCATTAACCAAATTTATTTAAAAAAAAAAGCCCGATTTTCAGAAATACTAGTTCCATTGATGTAACTAGATTACATGGATTAAGCTAAGTAAAAAAAAAAAAACA
>NW_011263760.1:0-522 GCF_000146605.3 Meleagris gallopavo
ATTTTGTTGAACAAACACTGACATTTGTATGGAAGTTTTCACTGAGTACTGGAGCACTATTATATAACAAATCAATAATTAAAAGTAATGAATATTCTAAATAATTGAAATACCATTTAAAAATGAGTTTGGTTGGTATCTTACTAAGGTCAATTTTACCAGCATTGTTTATTGCTTAAATTCCAGTAACCAGTGACAGAATGTGAGGATGTGGCACAAAGCTGTGCCAGGGGCGGCTCAGATGCAACACTAGGAAAAGTCTCTTTACTATGAGAGTGGTCAAACACTGGTACAAGCTTTCTATAGAGCTGCTTGGTGTCCCCTGGCTGCCAGTGTTCAGAAGCATTTGGATAATGCCCTCAGTAACATCCTTTAACTTTGGTTAGCCCTGAAGAGGTCAGGCAGTCAACTACTGTATGCTGTTCATTCTTCCTGGCTCTTATCTGGATGGTATTTCAATAAACTTCTTGGAATTTTTTGGGCATAAATGACAGTATTTAGACCTCAATAGTGTCTAAAAGG
>NW_011263761.1:0-443 GCF_000146605.3 Meleagris gallopavo
GTCTCAGTCTGCAACAGAGAGCACAGGCCACGGTGAGGAGCTGAGGACAAACGAGGAAGATTTCAGGGTGAAGAGCACATCTGCAGAGAAAGCTGCAGGAAATGCACTCGGTCCTTATCATGGGCACATAGGAAGGAACGGCAAGTCTAGGAACAGTTGTTTCTCTTCCTGGTGTGCAGCAGGCGCTTGCCAGGCAATGCCAAGATGCATCTCTCTCTACCCAGACTGATCAGCAATGGCACTGACCCAGACAGGTGGCCTTGCCCATTCTGCCCCATCCTTTCCTGAGCTCTTGGTCCAGGAAGGTCGATTGTTTAAGATGCCAGGAGACCGTTCAGAGGGAAACCAAGCTACGGCTGCAGTTCACAAGGAGCAAACAGTGCCACTGCAAGCACAAAGCAGGCTCTCTTGAGCAGCTCAACCAACAGTGAGGGCAATCAGGA
>NW_011263762.1:0-519 GCF_000146605.3 Meleagris gallopavo
CTGGTAAGGCCTCATCTGGAGTACTGTGTCCAGTTCTGGGCTCCCCGGTACAAAAAGACAGGGATCTCTTGGAAAGAGTCCAGCGGAGGGCCACAAAGATGGTGAAGGGCCTGGAGCATCTCCCCTATGAAGAAAGGCTGAGTGAACTGGGTCTGTTTAGCCTTGAGAAAAGAAGACTGAGAGGGGACCTGATCCAGGTTTATAAATATCTGAGGTGTGGCGGCCATAGTGGTGAGGCCAGTCTCTTTTCAGTGGTACGTGGAGACAGGACGAGGGGAAACGGACATCAGCTGCAGCACAGGAAGTTTTGCACGAATGTGCGTAAGAACTTCTTCACGGTGAGGGTGACGGAGCACTGGAACAGGCTGCCCAGGGAGGTTGTGGAGTCTCCTTCTCTGGAGATATTCAAGTCTCGCCTGGACGCCTACCTGTGCGACCTGGTGTAGGGAACCTGCTTTGGCAGGGGGGTTGTCGTCGATGATCTCTAGAGGTCCCTTCCAACCCCTCAATTCTGTGATT
>NW_011263764.1:0-308 GCF_000146605.3 Meleagris gallopavo
CGCTCCACCTGATCCTCCTAGAAAGCCACCAAAAGGCAACGTGCAACAGGCAGAGGCTGCAAGACCGTTACAGAACAGAGCAGAGCCGGGCTGGATAATTCCTACCAATTTTTACAGGGTTTTATTAGTACATCTATGTGTGTGTATATACACACACACACACATATATATATATATTTTATATATATATATACACACACACACACACATATATATACATTATTTATATATATAATAAAATATATAAAGAGCATGTGTATAACATACATTATTTTATTATAAATTAATATCATGCATGCTACGATGCC
>NW_011263766.1:0-430 GCF_000146605.3 Meleagris gallopavo
GGATGAGCTGCTGGAGAGGAGCTCTGCAGAGAGGGACCTGGGCGTCCTGGTGGAGGACAGGTTGGCCATGAGCCAGCAGTGTGCCCTCGTGGCCAAAAAGGCCAATAGCATTCTGGGGTGCATTAAAAAGAGCGTGTCCAGCAGGTCGAGGGAGGTGATCCTCCCCCTCTACTCTGCCCTGGTAAGGCCTCATCTGGAGTACTGTGTCCAGTTCTGGGCTCCCAGTTCAAAAAAGACAGGGATCTCTTGGAAAGAGTCCAGCGGAAGGCCACAAAGATGGTGAAGGGCCTGGAGCATCTCCCCTATGAAGAAAGGCTAAGTGAACTGGGTCTGTTTAGCCTTGAGAAAAGAAGACTGAGAGGGGACCTGATCCAGGTTTATAAATATCTGAGGTGTGGCGGCCATAGCGGTGAGGCCAGTCTCTTTTCAG
>NW_011263767.1:0-383 GCF_000146605.3 Meleagris gallopavo
CAATATTGCTTTCTACCAGAGGAAAAGAGAATTGCTGTCTACAGCCCTAAATCACTTCAGCCTTCCATATTAAAGTAATACAAACAAACCATTTTTGTTGTCTAGTCAAGTGAAGTCTGATTAAGTTGGAACAAGTCAGTGTTCTTATCAAAGTCAGTGAATATTGTGGAGCTTGACAAAAGGGACATAGACTTGAAGTACTTTAGCTACGGAAAACACAGAGGCCAGATCTTGTCA
Source organism: Meleagris gallopavo (assembly GCF_000146605.3). Taxonomy (NCBI): domain Eukaryota; kingdom Metazoa; phylum Chordata; class Aves; order Galliformes; family Phasianidae; genus Meleagris; species Meleagris gallopavo. Next base: position 238 of record NW_011263767.1, read on the forward strand.
CAAGTGTTTGGGGTTTTTGCATACTTCTGTCTCCTCTTTGATAGTCTAGGTAAATAAGTATTTAAATAAATAAATGTAGAAAGCAACAAAAAATACTCAGTGAGACTTTAATAAAGACTTTAATGAGTAGGGTTCAACAAGATGTT
>NW_011263768.1:0-431 GCF_000146605.3 Meleagris gallopavo
TTAAATAAATTTGAACTTGTGATTTTTTAATGATTTTTAATGTTTTTTGTTTTTGTTTTTGTTTTTGGATCAGCATAAAGCCATGGCATTTTGTATCCAGAAGCAGGAATCCTGAATTTAGGCTTACCGTTACTTGACCATGCACTTTATTATCATATTTCCATTGGCAGATAACCAATTTAAGACCTTCACACCAGGCAGACATCTTTTCACATTCGTATGCTAATTTTGTTAGGTTATGCAATTAGGCTTCAGGAGGACTTTTTGTCCCAAGTGAGTTCACACACTTGGGAGCGTCTGCCATTGTGGCATGTTTAAAGTCGCAGTCCTGTGAGAAAGGCTGAGCTGGTCCAAAAGGTGACTCCCAGATATGTATTGCTGCTGCTTCTTTCCTTGTGCCAGTTTGGTCATTCATCTGACTCCGGTGAGCC
>NW_011263769.1:0-328 GCF_000146605.3 Meleagris gallopavo
GTAATTCTACTCTCGTGGCATCCTCTATCATCATATGCTGATTTCTGGCTAGAGCACTTTCATTAGGACAATACAGGAGAAGTTGGCCATTGTGGTTTCCTAAAGGCAAAGGCATCAGAGCAGAAAAATGAAGCCTTTTTAATATTATAGTGAGAGCAAATATGAGGTACAAGGAGGTCAAGATGTGCAATGAAAACAATGCAAAAGTTCAGTGTTTTTTAAAAAAAGTAGAACAAAACGCAGTCTTTCTCTTTCAGAGACTAGAATGGATTCATGTTATGGGCAAATGTGCCACAAATGTTATAAAAGGACAATGGGGATGCTTCCA
>NW_011263770.1:0-434 GCF_000146605.3 Meleagris gallopavo
AAATGTTTGTAAGCTCATTTGACTATCATTTGACTAGGCATAGCTAAAAACATTAGGGAAAAAAAAAAAAATAAGTATATCTCCAGTTGTTGTCTAACAAGTCCTGTTTCCCTCCTGTTTACCTAAAGCATGCATCAGAAGTCAGGACTTCAAGGTTTACGAACTTAAGAATCTTGAACTCCATTTTTCATATGCACTATATCAAAGTATATCAGGCCTCTACAACTTCCAAGACTGTAAAAAGAGTACAGCAGAAAAATAAGATCTGTGCACATACTACAGAAAAGCAAGCCCAAACTAGGCCCTATCCATCTACGAAGACCAAACTGACATCCTAATTAAACTTACAAGGGTATGGCAGTCAAATACCTGAAGTAGTGTCAGATATCATAAGTTAGGAAACTTAGCCACTAAATGAAATATAGAGCTTCCGT
>NW_011263772.1:0-322 GCF_000146605.3 Meleagris gallopavo
GTAAACAAACGCAGTTAATTCAAGCCCCTGTACTCCAGCTCTAGTGCACTGTCCTTAGAGCATCTTAGAAGGTGGGTCACTTCCCAACTATTATGGGAAACAATGATGCTGTGATGCTAAGCCTAATTTAAACTCTGATGAAAGATGAAGTTATTACTGTGGGCTGTGTGTTTGTCTTGCATAATTGTCGAACCTCTATACAAGCATGCATCTGGCAAACTCAGAAATGAGTGGAAGACATGAAAAAGCTGTGCTTTTACACACAGATAGACACACAGACTGTGATAATGTGCAATATTATAAGAACGAACAGTTATAAATA
>NW_011263773.1:0-368 GCF_000146605.3 Meleagris gallopavo
AATTGAGCTGACTTAGAGCTATGTTCTGCAGTGATGATCCTGATGCCTTGCAGGAGCTGTCAGCATAGGAGTTGCATGGATATCTCCAGGGAGAGAATGAAATCACATGCTCTGCTGCTGAGCTGGGCAGGGCTCCTGGGACACAGGGAGCTTATAGAAGTGGGCAGCACTGCAGAGAGACAGCTGTGCTCAGGAGCAGCTCCTGTGCACCATGCAGCAGTAGCTGGGGGCACGATCCGCAGGTGAGAGGGAGAGGAGAGAAGGAAGAGCAAATACAGGATGTGAACAGTGTGAGAAGCCTGAGAGCTCACTGGAGGAGCATTGCTGACAGCCATGCACACAGTAAGTTGCTGCAGACAATGCATCTG
>NW_011263774.1:0-482 GCF_000146605.3 Meleagris gallopavo
TGATCTTTGCTCTCTGGTGAAAATGACAGGATCTGAGGGAATGGCATGGAGCTGTGTCAGAGTGCAGGGATTCTGCAGGAAGGACTGGCTGTCTCGTGAGCAATGGATGGAGAGATTTTGACAGCTCGTACTATAATAGACACAGAAGTGAGTTACACTTCCAGCTTGGATATGTCCCTAAACTCTGCTTCTTCACTTTGTACTATGGACTCCTAACCCAGCTGGCTTTAGTAAAAAAAAAAAAAAAAGGCTCCTATGCTGCTGCAAGAAGTGCTAAATGTAGAGCTTCTGAGAGAGATAGCTGTCCCACAGGGAAGCAGATTAACAAGGATGCATTAAAACAAACAAATAAATGTGGAGATCTGAAGTCAGCAGCGGTGAATACTTTGTTAGAGAGTAGGGGACCAGGGCTCAGAAGGAAGAAGATGCACACCCAACTCTGAATTATAGTACGGCTTGGGGTCCTGCATCCCCAGACAGGG
>NW_011263775.1:0-453 GCF_000146605.3 Meleagris gallopavo
TTTATAATTCACATCTCAGTATTACAAAAAAAAAGAATTTTGGTTGCCTCAATCTCCAAGCAACCCTAATTATTCCTTTTACTCTTTGTGGTGTTCAGAAGAGAAAGAAAGGCTCTGATATTAACATTGCTTTCTACAGAAAGCCTTTAAATGTAATTGACTCATCTGGAGTCACAGAGGGTAGGCAGCAAACAGACAAGGTATGGATATTATTTTCTAGATTGATATTACAGATTAATCTGTTGGTGTTAGAGACCAGCATGTTTCACCAATTAGTTCCCACTGTACTTTCCTGTTGTTTTTCAGCCATTTACGGTGTGATAATACGTGAAAGTCAAAGTCCAGCAAACAGCAAAACACTCAGATAAACCTTTTCCCAACGAGACTCTTCTGTTTACTTCATATTGATTATATTTTGTTCACCCATAAAATGGGTCAGCAGAAACCGCCCCA
>NW_011263776.1:0-344 GCF_000146605.3 Meleagris gallopavo
ACACTGCTTACAACTAATAGCAAAATCACAGCTGAAAAAGCAAGTATGCTCATAGAAAGGAAGTGCTTAACATGAAAGGTAAGCCCAAACATGTCTGTTATTGTAGTCATACTCAAAACTATTCAGAGTTGTCAAACAAGCTTGGGAGAAGGGAGAGAGAAAGAAGAGGGAAAAAAAAAGTAATTTAGCTATTAACAAATATTTAAATGAAATTCAGTTGACTTTGATTGTGTTCAGGGGAAATCATTGTTTGACTGTTACTCAAATTATATATTTCATGAATGGAGCTCAGAAGCAGAAAGGATGATGTAAAACAGAAAAATATTTATTTCTTAATACTTGAA
>NW_011263777.1:0-546 GCF_000146605.3 Meleagris gallopavo
GCTTTGTGATTGCCTCAGTGAAAATGCATTTTAAAAAAAGTAGAAGGGTTTACCTTTATCCATTCTTCCTTGTCTTGTTCAGAACTAAAAGAAATATTTGACACATTAGTCCAAAACTAGTTCAGAAAACATTATTTCACTATCAGCAACTTCCTGCAAAAGCCAAGAATCTGAATTAATTTTCATTAATTCAAAATAAGATAACACTGCTAATTAACTGTCCAATTAAAACAGACAAACAGAACAAATCACAAATAGTAGTATTCCCATTGTTGATTACTTCTTTTGTTTTTTAAAGAGCAGGACAGAAAGGAAGGAAGAAAAATGCAAACTATTTAGGTGTAGGTGTATTTTGTTCTCTCATTTCGTGCACTACTAAGTTCACATCAACACACGTTTCTCCTGTATATATATCTACCAGATTTTATCCCTACAGAAAATAATTCTTACTGCTTTTGTTGCTTTGTTTAAATTTTCTACTAGTTGGCTAAATTAAAAAATTACCCCAAATGGAAAATAAAGCAAACTCTTCAACGTTATGAATCA
>NW_011263778.1:0-462 GCF_000146605.3 Meleagris gallopavo
CATAAGTAATACTACAATGGATTTTACTTTTGGAACAATGTAAATAACAGTTCATAATGTGTAACATAGTGCTTAAAGGCTAAATTTATACTAATTATTAATACAGGATCGGATTAGTATTCTTTGATTCTGGGATCAGCTGACATAGTGCAGCACATATCCCTTCCATTCATGTATATTTGTCATGCTTACATTTTTTTTCTTTCCAAACAATGAAGGACATTCAAACAGTTTATTAGGATTGGTTCCAACAGATACCTCCCAATTTTTTTTTATGTGTTAATCTGAAAAATGCTAGTTGACAAGCGCTATAAATATGACATAGATGGTGCTAGTAGTCAAAAGTATGTACAATTGTGTGCCATTGTTAAGGCATAAATGTTAATTATGTTTATTTTAGTTGTGTACACTTACCATTCATGAGAGGATTTTAAAACCAACAAAACCGATCCAAACTAAAAC
>NW_011263779.1:0-361 GCF_000146605.3 Meleagris gallopavo
CAAGGTTAAAGAGTATCAGAATGATACTGTATTTATTTCTCTCTGAAGGGAAAGAAAGGTCAGGCAAAACTGCACAGTTGGTCAATTAGAGGAAATAGAAGAACTGGTATTTTGAAAAGAAACTGAAGGTTATGATTAGGTGAACATGTTAGATAATATTCCATTTTTTGTTTTATAGACACGTATATTTTATTTGCACAATTTCAGAATAGAGAGTTCCCTCACTTCAGCTACTGGACAGAAACTCAGTGTATGAAGTACTTCTGCAATTTCCATTGTCACTGTAGACAAACTCTTAATAACATTTACGAACCATCTTACAGTTCTTAATAAAAGAAAAAAAAAAAAGTTTACAACCTTT
>NW_011263780.1:0-438 GCF_000146605.3 Meleagris gallopavo
ATCTGACCCTAGGCATAAATCTAGCATGGGAAGAGAAAGGCATCAAGTGTAGCAAATAAAAGGATGCAGTATTAATATATATCTAGATAGAAATAGAACAAAAATCAGAAAAAATACAAAAGTGGAAGCAACCAAAAACGGGGATGAGACTGGAATATATTACAATGCTGTCAAACTGGTTTGCAAGAAATAGAGTGGCATGCTTGGATAAAAGCCAGTGATTCAGTGAGCCACTGTAACCTCCCTGAAGGTAGGCAGAGCCTGCCAAGTAACTGATTGCATGCCAGGATCAGGGCTTCAGGTGATGCTCTGAGGAGGGAAGGAGAGACTTTGGTGGATAGCTGGGAAGGCTGTGGAGTAAGAGGTTTTGGCATTAATTTATTATTGTATCCTGATTTATGGACAACGTGGAAAAATGTTAGCAGAAAGGATGAAACA
>NW_011263782.1:0-382 GCF_000146605.3 Meleagris gallopavo
AACAATGAGCTCAGCACCCAACTTGGATCTCTGGACCCCAGCATGGAGCTCAGCACCCCAACATGGAGCTCTGGATCCCCACATGGAGCTCAGCACCCCAGCCATGAGCTCAGCACCCCACACTGAGCTCTTCACTGCCCCAGGATCATCTCTCCCGGCGGCCGTGCCGATTTCTAAGCCCTCATTTATCTTCATTTATCTTCCAGGTGATAGGACAAAAAAAGATTTTTTTAAATTACCCCAAAATGGCCCACCTTTCCACCTCTATTTTTAAAGTTCTTCTCCGTGTCATTCTGCTTCTCCTGTCAGCTTTTCCGCTTGCTTGGCTTTTCCTAATCAATCTGGAATTATAATATTCTGTGATCATCTCTAAATTAAAATG
>NW_011263783.1:0-404 GCF_000146605.3 Meleagris gallopavo
TTATGGACCACCATTCTCCCAGGTTTCTTTAATCACCACTGTTATGAGGAAGAAAAAAAAAAGAATTTTATAATATGTATCACAGTTCTGAAATAAGTTTATGTAATGTATATAAAAGTACAGTATCCTGCTTTTTTGCTTTTTTTCATTTTAGTTTATTTTCAGACAGGAGTCTTTAAGATTTCTCCTGTGCTCATCTTTTTTTTTATTGTTCCCTGAAAACATCTGTCTAATGACCTTCTTATTTTACATAAAATATTTCCCTGAAACTCCTCATTAAGTCTGCAGATACAGTGAGACAGAATAAAGTGCATATGTTTAGAATGTATATTCCCTATCTTTGTTCTTTCTTGCTACATACATGTACAGTAACTTATTTGATGACAAATAAAGGATTTTTTTTT
>NW_011263784.1:0-326 GCF_000146605.3 Meleagris gallopavo
TCCCCAGTATCACTCTCCAGCAGTGCTTTAGCAGGAGCAGGACTTCCTCTAAGACATGGAGGTGGATATGGAGGCTACTCACTTTCTAAACTTCTCTTTCTGCTTAAGCTTCAAGCTGTGCTCAGATAACACAAAGCTCACACTGCTGCAGGGAGAGCTGCTCAATCTATCGCTGATAGCACTTCCTTCCATAAGACATTGATGTCGAGCCCTTCCACTACCCCATTCTAATACAGATTATCACAGAGCTCTCTGGGAAGATTATTCCCAGCTAGAAAAAAAAGGAAAAAAAAAGAAAAAAGAAAAAACAAACCCACAAAAAAACA
>NW_011263787.1:0-312 GCF_000146605.3 Meleagris gallopavo
ACCTTGTTTGTGCATGGTACTTCGGATTATTGCAGCGTTTAACCTGAATATCTGTTAAAGAAGGAAGAAAATAAACAAGCGAAAGGACCATTGTACAGACGAGAAGAATGAATAACTTATTATTGCACTGGCTACAATTCAGTAGTGATTTGGTTTCTTTCCGTTGTTAGGACACAACCTCTAAAGTACAAAAGAAAATGAAAGGGGTGGCGAAAGGAGGAGCTGTGGGCTGATGGTGGAGGGGAACGAAGGGGAAGGAGAGCAAAGGAGGAGCAGAAACATTTGGAAAACGAACGGCTGTAATAATCAGTT
>NW_011263788.1:0-473 GCF_000146605.3 Meleagris gallopavo
AGTCTGTCACTCAGCATGTGTACCATAACGACAAAAAGCCCATTTTCTGGGTGGAATGAAAAACAAAAATATATATATAAAATAGCACCAGCTACTGACAAGAATGCATTGGAAATACAAGGAGAGTTTCTGTACTGAACTCCGTTTCTATCATTTAGATTTGCTAGTAGCATTGCCAAATGTGATGAATATTTACGTTAAAATATGAAAGAAGATGTTAAAAATGTACTTTACTCTTTCCTTCTCAGTAGGCAAATTTTGTATAGACTTTTCTGTTGACATCACAGTGGTTCAGAGTCAAAGAAGGTGTTAGAGACACTGATCTATTGTAATATCAATGGAAGGATATGAACACGTCAACTGGCATCCTCATTTGGAAGTTTTGGAAGTTCACTTTACAGAAGTGTAAGATGCATTCTTTAACATGTATAGAATACATCTATGGATGGACTTGGTCCAATGTCATTTTGAAC
>NW_011263789.1:0-523 GCF_000146605.3 Meleagris gallopavo
CATGTTTTACAAAGACATTGAAGAGATTAATATGAGATGAATAACTGAACTCAAGCTTTCCATCCAAAATCAACCCAGTAAAAACTTTATGTATATTTGAGTTTCAGCTAACCAAAAAAAAAGTTTAAATTCTCTTCCAGTGTTCACAGCAATTTTGCAGCAAGAACACAAGTGAGACTGTCACTACTTCATTGAATTAGTGAGAGAACTGCAACAGAGGAGTTAACAGTATGCTTCAGGAAGTGAGAACCAACCACCATATTTCACCACTGGCATTTACTAGATATGGATAACCACGCATTTAGTAAAGTGAAAAAAATTATGTAGAACTTTGTTCCAAAGAAATAACTGTTAAAAAATCTTCACTCTACTTTTTCTTAGTATCAAAGATAACAGCTATTTCACCATGCAAAAACTGTACCAACTCAAAATGTACCCAGCATATTCTAACCCACTGGCCTAGTTTTCCTGCACAAACTGAAAAGGAAATACTGCATTTAAGAACAATGATTTCTGTGATCCA
>NW_011263790.1:0-443 GCF_000146605.3 Meleagris gallopavo
ATGGGTCCCCCCCACCCAGTAGCCGCCTTTAAGCATCCAGCCCCTGTCCCATATTCACATGAGGATGCTGAGCCCCATCCCCACGGGCGCAGCACTCACCCCTCTCCTCTGCCAGCAGGGAACGACCTCTCCAAAAGCAATGGGTTCAAGCATCCTTTCCCTGCACCTCCCCACCCCTACACCCTAAAGCCCCCACTTACGTTTCAGCTCGCTGGGGGGCATGAGGCCTTGCCCCCCTTGGCAGACGAGCCCCAGGCTGAGCAGGGCGAGCAGCAGCAGCGCCATGGTCCCGTCCCAGAGCTGCCCAGACCTGCGTGGGTGAAGGCAGTGAGAGGGATTGGGGATCCGGGCACGGGGGCTGTGAGTCAGCAGCGGGCACAGGGCCACCGCCGTGGGCACAGCGTCGGGTAGGGCTGTGCCAAACTCCGATGCAGCCAAGGCAC
>NW_011263791.1:0-319 GCF_000146605.3 Meleagris gallopavo
AGTATCTTCTGTGAGATGAAGAGAGACTATAAACTGCATTATAATATATTTAGCAGTTTAAAGCAAAGATTAGCATAGTTGTGATAGAAAAATGAAGGTATGGAAGAAAAAAAAAACAAGAATACCTCTTTTTTCCATTTTAAAACTGCAAAGAAAATCAGTTTTGGCAGAAAAAGATCTACCATGTAAACCTGATGACCTGTAAGAAATCAGTTCAATCCACAAAATACATTTTTTTTTTTCATTTTGATAAGTTTGTTTTGAAATTTATTGCAATGGACTTTTTGATATGTTGGTACTGACTAGACGCTTCAAATTA
>NW_011263792.1:0-496 GCF_000146605.3 Meleagris gallopavo
ACTCCAGGATTTTCCTTCAGGGGATGACCCATTGTCAGGGCTTCCCTCAGGCTGCCGGGAACAGCACGTGCAGCAGCAACGGTCACAACCTGCGTGGCTCACGCAGCCTCAAGAGTAGAGGCCTTGCAGAGAGATCTTGTCAGATCAGAGGGCACTCACCAAACATAGGAAATTTAACAAGAGCAACTACCGGATTCTGCGCCTGGGACAGGGCAATCCTGCGCGTATTCTGAAGAAAGGGATGTAGCACTACTGACTGAAGTACATGAGGCATTAGGCTGTGCGGAAATGTAGCTTTCCCCGCATTGCTAGATGCCACCCAAGAAGCTCCACCTAGAACTGGAACTGGATGAAGGAGGGAGATGAAGCCAGGCACATAAAAATTCGATGGGTTAGAAAGGACGATTAGAGTTGGAACTGTGTACAGATGGGCTCATGGCAACACGTAAAAACTACGGGATTGAAAGTAACGAGGTTCCTCCTAGGAGACGCTCAG
>NW_011263793.1:0-519 GCF_000146605.3 Meleagris gallopavo
ATATAACCTAGAAACTGCACATTCCCCAGTAATCTCATACACTGTAATTAGTAGAAGAAACTGATTGTTTTACTACATAACCTTCAAATCACCTCTCTGAATGCACTTTTTGTCTCTACATCTCACCAGTTTCCGAAGTGTTTCCTTGTCTCGTTTCATACAGTTAATGAAACAACTCAATCAAGCAGCAGGTTTTCATATATGAGCAGGTTTTGCCTGAATTCTTAAGAGCTAAAATTTGGAATAAATTACTACCCTTTGCTTTGTTCCTTGAAATAAAATGTCAGTGCTATATTTTTTTGACCCATGAATATTTTAACAGGTACTACCTCTTTATTATGAAGAGTACTTTCACATCTCAAGAAGAGTTTGGGCACGAGAATCCAAAAATTCTTTATTAATCCTTTTAATTTATTTTGTTACTACTTAGCTAATCTGTTGTCTGAGGACAGTGGTTAAGTAAAAGAAAATTAAGTCTACAGTTTAACAAAATAATTCAGCATTACAGCTTTCCTAAAA
>NW_011263795.1:0-485 GCF_000146605.3 Meleagris gallopavo
AAAATGTAGCATAAGAAAAAATAAGTCATCATAAATAATTCCAACTAATACCTGGTAGAGGACAATCTTGGTGTGAGGATAAACTTCCTGTCATTAAAGTAGAGTAAGCTAAATTTCACAGGTGATAATTTTAAATGAACCCTTAAATACAGCAGAATTCTCTAAAATAAAAATACTCAGAAAGTTAAATTTAGGAGTCTCTTTTGTATAAAGTACAAACATCCTGAACATTCTTTTCCTTTTTTTTTTTTCCTAAATATTATACATTTTTTCTCCTGAATTTGATTGTTATTCTTCTAATAAATTCATCAAACATTTCTCACTGTGCATATTCAGAACCAAGTTGTATGGAGCTTTTGAATTAATTGTTAAAAAAAGCAGTTGCTTTTAACACTCTTCAAAATAAACAAAAACCTCTAGGAGGTATCTTGCCCTAGAACATTTGCTTCCTATACTCAATTTGATCACATTGCTGGGTATTATAT
>NW_011263798.1:0-438 GCF_000146605.3 Meleagris gallopavo
CTGTTGCTTCCAAGGTGTCTCAGTGCTCTTCTTGTCCTATTGATAAGGTGATTTGCTTGGAATTCTTGTTAAACAAAGAGTACGGAGGGGAGGGGAGATGTCCGATCTTCTCCAGGCATTCCCCGTATCATGTAGTGAATTGTCCTTTTAAATTGGCAGAATACTGTTGCAATGTGTGACATATATTCTCAATGTTGGCTATACATATATACATACATATTACTTTAACTTATAGAACTCTAATAAAGTAGTAAGGCCCCTGAAATGAACTATAAAACAAAAACCCCAAACGGTAAAGACCATGAAGTTAACAAAATTCTTATTTTGTTCTGATGCAGAAACAACATTCAATTCTCACAATAGTAAACCACAGAGACTCATAGCTTGCAATTTGGCCCTTGCTTATGACAATAACTTACTGTATTTCCTACAGTTAAT
>NW_011263799.1:0-398 GCF_000146605.3 Meleagris gallopavo
AGTCAAAATAAAGTCCATGTTCCCCCTTACATCATGTTGAATGATAGGAAAACAGTGTTTGGAAAACAGGAACATCTCCAAAATGACAAGGAGCAGTGTGACTTGGGCAGGGAAGGTGTGGGAGAGGGACAGACAGTGGTGTTGAGTTCGTTCTTCGTGGAGCTTTCTTATCAAGCTGGGCTCTTCAGTGCATTCCTGCCAGGATCAGCTCTTTGTGATGCACATTTGATGGGCATTGTGAAGCAAAGGTGATTCTGCTGAGAGGGGATTTTGGGAGACAAGAAAGAGAAGGGGTAATCTATGTAGTGCAAGAAAGATAGTTAAAAAAAAAAAAGGAACAATATAGGAAGATAATAGAAGAATGATACATATTTTAGTGACCTTCCTATTTCCCCCTC
>NW_011263800.1:0-364 GCF_000146605.3 Meleagris gallopavo
ATGTGTAATGTGCAGCAGCACCCTGGGCATGAGACCTCTGGAGCCAAAGAGCTCTAAGAGCAGTCCCCAGAGAGTGTGCTGCCCACACACAGTCCCCAGCAAAATGTGATGGGCATTAAAACAGAGAAAGGCTACGTATTTAGGTTTATACAGCAGCACTCAAAGGGCCAGCACCTCTGCCAAAAAAAAAGAAAAAAAAAAAGAAGAAAAGAAGGACCATGAGATATTTGGTTCTGAGTGGCAGGAGGAAGGAGCAGCCAAAGCACTGAGGTCCAAGTGCTGGTGTGTGAGGAGGGCACAGCCCACCCCAGCCCTGAGAGCTCCAGTTGTGCTGTAGTGTCCAGGGAAATCATGGAGTGACAGA
>NW_011263801.1:0-412 GCF_000146605.3 Meleagris gallopavo
CTTTAGAGGGGAACAAGTTGGAGAAAACAATCCCTTGAAGGGTTCTATGACCAAATCTAATGTTGCATAAAGAAGGCAGCAGTTTGCTTCTTCTATTCTCTTCTTACCTTAGGTTTTTTAAAGATACTCTACTTTGAAAGTAAGTTCTGCAAATCTGATTTTAATATTGTTTGGTTTGGAAGGCAGAAAAGAGCTTTCTGAGTGTGTGGTAAATTGAGTAACACAGAGCAAACATTTTTGTTTTTTACCATTTGAGTAGATCACTAAAATAAAATCTGACTAAGCTCAAAGAATAAAGGATAGTAATGACAGTACTGCCTAACTTGAACTACTTTTTTTTTTTTTTTCTGTAGTAGGGGACCTCTAATCTCAGTTAGAGGAATGATGGAACTTCTAATCTACTCTTCACAAA
>NW_011263802.1:0-393 GCF_000146605.3 Meleagris gallopavo
GGGGGCAGACACACGGGGGCTCAGGCAGAGCTGGGATTCATCACTGTCGCATGCTCAGCTGCTAGCATTCATAGGCTCAGGGCTGAGTGCTGCATGGCTTCTGAGTGTGTAATTTCCATCAGCTCCGTGGGATCCCTCTACGCTAGAAAAGCCCATAGAACAGAACTGCAGGCATTCTGCTCAGAAAGCCTGAGGGCATGGGGGATAATTGATTTTCCTAAATCACAGTTTAAACCTATCTCTCAAGAAAAAAAAAGAAAAAAAAAGTTAAAAAAATGTACTGGCTTTAGCTCAGAATCAAGGCAGCTCTCGTATTATAAAAAGCTCAGTGAGAGACAAAAGTAAAGGAAGTATCACCAGATGCTTCAATCCCTGATTGCCATCCACTCTGTG
>NW_011263812.1:0-562 GCF_000146605.3 Meleagris gallopavo
ATGATGGGGAGATGTCGGGGGCATGATGGGGACACGATGGGGACACGATGGGGACATGTTGGGGACACGTTGGGACACGATGGGGACACGATGGGGACATGTTGGGGACACGATGGGGACATGTTGGGGACACGATTTGGACACGTTGGGGACACAATGGGGAGATGTTGGGGACACATTGGGGACATGTTGGGGACACGATGGTGACACGATTTGGACATGATGGGGAGATGTTGGGGACACGTTGGGGACACACTGGGGACATGATGGGGAGACATTGGGGACACAATGGGGACACGTTGGGACACGATTTGGACACATTAGGGACATGTTGGGGACATGTTGGGGACATGATGGGGACACATTGGGGACATGTTGGGGACATGATGGGGACATGTTGGGGACACGATTTGGACACGATAGGGACACGATGGGGAGATGTTGGGGACACATTGGGGACATGTTGGGGACACGATGGTGACACGATTTGGACATGATGGGGAGATGTTGGGGACACGATGGTGACACGATTTGGACATGATGGGGAGATGTTGGGGGCATG
>NW_011263814.1:0-373 GCF_000146605.3 Meleagris gallopavo
CCCTCTATATGCACACACCTGCACACGCACACCTCTATATGCACACACACCCCTCTATATGCACACATCTGCACACACACACCTCTATATGCACACACACACCTGCACACACACCCCTCTATATGCACACACCTGTACGCATACCCCTCTATATGCACACACCTGCACACACACACCTCTATATGCACACACACCCCTCTATATGCACACACACCCCTCTATATGCACACACCTGTACGCACACCCCTTTATATGCACACACCTGCACGCACACACCTCTATATGCACGCACACACCTCTATATGCACACACCTGCACACGCACACCTCTATATGCACACACACCCCTCTATATGCACACATCTGCACACACA
>NW_011263819.1:0-381 GCF_000146605.3 Meleagris gallopavo
CCTGCCTGCCTTGGCTGGATGGATGGAGTCATGGCCCCTGCCTGCCTGCCTGCCTTGGCTGACTGACTGGATTCGTGGCTCCAGCCACCCTGCCTTGGCTGGCTGGCTGGAGTCGTGGCCCCTGCCTGCCTGCCTAGGCTGGCTGGCTGGAGTCATGGCCCCTGCCTGCCTGCCTTGGCTGGCTGGCTGGAGTCATGGCCCCTGCCTGCCTGCCTTGGCTGGCTGGCTGGAGTCATGGCCCCTGCCTGCCTGCCTTGGCTGGCTGGCTGGAGTCATGGCTCCAGCCTCCCTTCCCTGGCTGGCTGGCTGGCTGGCTGGAGTCGTGGCCCCTGCCTGCCTGCCTTGGCTGGCTGGTTGGAGTCATGGCCCCCGCCTCCCTGC
>NW_011263820.1:0-2048 GCF_000146605.3 Meleagris gallopavo
CATGCCTGCAGGTCGACTCTAGAGGATCAATAGGTGCTTTGAACATTATTACTTTTTAATCAGCCTCCTTTTTTGCATCATGTTTCATTTCTTTTTACCTTTAAAAACTTCTGTTTGGTGAAAGTCTGCACATTTCTCTGTGTTTGCCTCATGCTGATTTGTCAGGGAAACCCCTACAGGAAAGTTTTTGTTTCCATCTTGGAGTATTTGGGTGGGATTGTGTTGAAAGGATGAGCAGCCTTTTGAAGTCCTCTTCATTCACTGACGAGCGTTGCTTCCTGAAAGTGTTGAGTATCATGAACTGATCCACTGAGGATGTTGTAGATCTGGCTTGGAGGACCATTTCTTAGGGCCTGGTAAGCTGGCTATGCTTACATTAATTCAGTTTCTGCCTCTCCTGGCAGAGACTGCCAGTCGTGCCAAATTCAGCGTAATAGCTTAGTGTTGTACTTTTCATGGCATGGATTGCTGACTACTTGGAGCAAAGCTGAATCCATCCAAATTCATTTCATGTAGGATCTCAGGTTAGATTCAGTAAGCAACGCTTAGGATAAAGGCAATCGAGCTGCTGGTCTTTCCCCATCTCCTGAAAACTTTCCTTTGTATCCCATCACCACACATGTGACTTCATTTACCTCTGTGCTGAAGGTAACAACACAGAGGTTCAACCCTACTTCTTGTCTGGACCTCAAGCACCGATTCCACTCGGTTTCCAGGTGTGAATAACTCCCAGGCACCAACTCAGTCTTGCCCTGGGACATGGCTGTTTCCCAGCTGTCGCTTCTGTTGTTAATGCAACACACTGATACTTTCAGTTCAACATAAGGATGTGCCTGAACTGCGGAAACCAGATTTTGATTTTGAACACGTTCCTGACTGCATTTGGTCTACCTCTAAGATGTAGAGTTTGGCCTAGAGGAAGACAATGTTCTGTAGACCCTTCCTGAAAAACCTCCAGGATGTTCAAATCAGCATTTTCAGAGCAGGCCCATCTCTATTCTATTACCTATTAACCAGTAGGGTATATGTAAATATAAGTATCTTTCTAATGATAAAACAAAATGCTGCTATGTACCACCACTGAGAAATCTGTGGAGTTATTAGCTTTTTGGCTTGTCATCACTACATAAAAGTTTAGCTACATAAAATTATTTTTTAAAAGCTAGACTTTCTTAAAAAGTGAATGCAATTATAAAAGTTAAAGGGAATAAATAACCCTTTGCCCCAAAGTACAATCATTACCTTCCATATTTAAAATTGTGTGCTTGCACAAGATACAGCGATATGTTCTTACATCCAAAGTGAGATTAAAATGACAGAATTTTGAGTCTAGTATCCTAAATGTTGATTGCCTAAGGCACTTAGCCCCTAAATACTATAATAAAAATATTACAAGTATATTTCTAGAATATTTTTTAAGCTATAACATTTATTTTGGTGTAGTTACCGATGTTTGCCTTTTTTTACTCCAGTTCTTTCTGCCTAAATGTGACACAGTCTGAGACTGGTTGCAAGTTTAGCTGAGAGTATAAGTGTGAATGCAGATGAGTTTAGCATGATACAGGCTCAGGATTAGCACTTTCTCCTAAACGTTCTTGATTTTATTTATTTCCTAATAAAGCTTTAAAGGCATTCTGTAAAGCCAAAATCACAAAAGGGATTTGTAGCTCATGTTCATCAAAATGTGTCAGTTTCTGCAAGAACAAGTCTAAAGAGATGATCAATGGATACTGTCTTATTTTCAGTGATATCAGTGGTAAAATGGCCTCACTGAGAGAAAATCCTGATACATGACATAACCCATGAGCAAGCCTCTCACAGGTCCCAGAGGTCTTCTCAGTGGAAGACATGTTCAAACCTGGTGTGGAGCAGGGAGCTAGCACATTTCAAGGAGCCACACATGGGACTGGCATCTCTTTTCAACTCTGCCATTCACCTGCTGTTTACTAGCAAGTAATTTTGCCTCTCTGTGCCTCAATTTACCCAGCTATATAATCGAGATAAAATACTTAACAGCTCTGTGGCAGAATTTTGAGAGACATAAACAT
>NW_011263821.1:0-355 GCF_000146605.3 Meleagris gallopavo
AAAGAAAAGAAAGCCAGGTGTCCGGTAATGGTTAAAAAAAAAGAAAGAAAAGAAACCACAAAATGTCAAATAAATTGCATGCAATGCAATTTGGTTCCAATTTACCAATCACATTTGCTGAAGTCACTTAGGAATCTTAGGCAGTAGTTTGGTTACTGAGTTAAAGCTATATGCAAGTTCATGAAAATTTTTCTTGCTAAAGGCAATCAGCTCAGGAGCCCTGAGCATGAGGACAGTCCAGCTCCAGGCACCCTACAATCATCTTATAGCTACCTCCACACCATGCTCTCACTGCAGGAAATCCCATACCCCCAGGCATCAGAAGATTCACTGAAAATGTGTTGTTAAGCATCAC
>NW_011263826.1:0-354 GCF_000146605.3 Meleagris gallopavo
CTGGGCTCTGTAATCAGTCATGAAACACAGCCCTGAAGAAATGATTGCTGACTGTAGTACCTGGTTGCCCCAAACCAAGGAATGGGTGGAAAAAGGACAGAATTCAGCAACTCAGAGTTGATTGCACATTTTACCAAATAAAAACTTTAATCTGGTGTTATTCCAGGAATGAGTTCTTATAAACATACCAAAAAGTGGATTTTTCTACCTGGAGAGATGAATATATTAACTTGAACAGGCATTTTCCATCATTTTTATCTCCTTCTGTTGCATTTGTTGATCAGAAGCCTCACAAGTGATAGGAAAAAGGGAAAACCCAAAATAAAATAGTTTGTGCATTGAAAGAGTTAGTAA
>NW_011263830.1:0-326 GCF_000146605.3 Meleagris gallopavo
ACAAAAGTTTTCTTAATGTATCCTCCTAAGGAATATGTAAAGTTAATGTTAGTATTTCTCTTGTCAAGCATAACAATCACTGCTTTTAATAAGATATTCCTGCAGTTGGCATTGCTACATGAAATTTGTCTCAAAACTATTTGGCAAATGCGTTGAACAAACTGCACTTGAGCAGTGTTATTTAAAAAAAGACCCAACCCCCCCCCCCAAAAAAAAAGTAAGGCTTGAAAGAAAAGCTGAATTGTGCTTAAAAATAGTAAGGGTGATGCAACACTCAGGTTCATGCTCAAGCCTGAGTACCATACCCAGGCTCCATCCTCCAAGGG
>NW_011263831.1:0-303 GCF_000146605.3 Meleagris gallopavo
TGTGTCTCTGCCTTGAAGAGGCCGCAATATCACAGAGTAGGTATGCAACAAAGAGGAGACTTCACCAAGAGCTCAGGACCGTGGAGATCGCACTGAGAAACAGCACTGTGGGTCTTGAGGTTCTAAAGGACCTGATGGGCAAGACCTCTCTATGCAGTGCTCAGCTGATAGTGGCAAAAGCTTTTAACTCTTCCCAAGTTTTTTTCGATAACTTCGTATAATGTAATGCTATACGAAGTTATACGTAAAGGATCTGTGAAATCTCACAGCCTACTTGTCCTACTGCTGAGACTATTATTTTAT
>NW_011263832.1:0-329 GCF_000146605.3 Meleagris gallopavo
AAACAGCCCATGGAGTCCTCTGGGTCATCCAAGCTTGTTCATTCCTGTTCTCTACTGAAGTGGTACTGAGTGGGCTTCCCATCCCCATCCCCATCCCCATCCCCATCCCCATCCCCATCCCCATCCCCATCCCCATCCCCATCCCCATCCCCATCCCCATCCCCATCCCCATCTCCATTCTATCCCATCCCCATTCTGTCTCCATCCCATCTCACACGCTGCTTCCCTGGGAGAAACTCAGGGTCCAACAGGCAGTGAGGTCACCCCCAGTCTTGCCAAGGCCTGTGTGCCATTACAATGAAGTAATAATGTATTTATAACACACCTAA
>NW_011263833.1:0-484 GCF_000146605.3 Meleagris gallopavo
CAGGAAGACTGTATAAAGACTTCTCTGATCTGTACCCACTTTAGCTCCAAAACACCTTGACATTAAATAGTTTGAATCAGATCACAGTGATGAAAATAAAACTGAAAAGCCAGCATAATAAATCACTGTATCACTGTAACAAATCACTAAATCACTGTAAACCACATAAAAACCGTAAGATCATGGCCTAAGGTTTTCTGTGGGCTCAGGTGGGTGAAGATTCCAATTCGGAGTTCATTCCTAGACAGCAGAAGTACCACCGCATTCAAAAACAGCTTTGCTCAATGGACATGTTCCATATTGTGCTATATTCCTTCTTTGCTTGTTATCAGAACATCTGCACACCAGAGGCAGCCCTATATTCATTCCCACAGTTCTTCTTAGACAGAAGCACAAGCTGTCAAGGGTGGGCTTTGTTTTTTTTTTCCCAAGTTTGAGGCTGAGAGCTAAATCACACAGATTCAGTCGATACTTTTGAGGATGC
>NW_011263835.1:0-347 GCF_000146605.3 Meleagris gallopavo
TTTCAAGTGTAATGGTAGCTAGAAAAGCACATGGAACTATCCAAAATAGTTCAAAGTATTGGTAAAACATGGACATACCCTTCTTCTTTTATCCATAGTCTCATAATAAATGTTGACAAATTCTTCTGCAGCTCTGCAGGCTTGATCCACATAGGTTTTGAAATCCTGGAAGGTAAAAAAAAAAGACAAAAAGCTTAAGTATTTTTCAGTTTATATTTAATTATGATATACTACATTATTATTTATATTCTATGCAAACTAGCCATCTAAGCAGTAGCTCCAACTAGTGAGCGGCCAAAAATCACTGTATTCTCCACTCTCACTGAAAGATGATGTCAAGCAATGCT
>NW_011263837.1:0-350 GCF_000146605.3 Meleagris gallopavo
CTCTCTTGTTTTTACTTTTGTGATCTTTGTACTGTACAACCTTAGCTTTATATAGATAGTGGAAACAAGCAGTTATTCTGTGCAGAGGGATATATTTATGACTCCTAGAGAACTGATCAACATGAACATCACATTCATCCCAAAGGAGGACTTGAAGGGAAAAAAAAAAGAAAGCCAGCAATAACGAAATGTGTTGACATTAAAATGACAGAGAGGCCTCAGATGGGAAGGTCTAACGGCCTCTTGCGGTTTGCTGGGGGCTGTCACCATTACACAGCAGAGCTGCATTTGGGTGACTGCAGGAGGTCAGGCCAGAGCACACACACACACACGGCCCTGGGCACGGGACA
>NW_011263838.1:0-613 GCF_000146605.3 Meleagris gallopavo
GTTACAGTTGTGTGTCTATCACCAGTTAGCTGCAAGTCTGTCTCTTAAGCAATCAGACAGAGCGCGAGAACGGACAATGTTAGCCAAAAATAAATAGGTCGCCTCATTCCCACACCATTGTAGCCCCAACGTGTTCAGGACTCGCTGCAACACCTTCCCAGGGAAGTGAGTTCCTCTCCCTGAGGCTGCCGGCTCTATTATCCTGTAGCGGGGAATGATTTGTTCCAGGAACGTCTTTATGGCTGAGCCAGACGTTGCCGAGGGTACGGGAAATGCTGCCGGCCATCCTGTAAGCTGGTGCACTGTCACCAGCAGCTGTTTAAGTCGCCCAGCCCCAAGCGTCTCCCTCAAATCTACCTGTCGGTGCTGGAAGGGCTGCACCGCCCACGGCCGGCCTCCCTTTGCTATTTGCTTTGTTTATTCTTCACTTCAGACATCAGCAATGCAAATGGCTGATCAAGCGAGCATCAGCGGTTTGCAAAGTCTGAAACTTTCTTTGTGTGTACCTCCTGGAGTTGCAAGGAGCGATAATTTTGAAAACTTAGGCGTGAGTCCTTCTCCAAGAAGACCGCTCCAATGTTCTGAAACTTTACTGCTTGTGTGTATACCTCTC
>NW_011263841.1:0-344 GCF_000146605.3 Meleagris gallopavo
AGGCAGCTATCAGACACTGAGCTGACACACAGCCTGCAATGAGCACGCAATAGCACAAGCTGAAGATCTTGCCCCTGTGTCTCAGTCAGCAATACAGCAGGTTATACTGTGTAATCATCAGGACTATCATAAAAGCAAAGTCTACTGACCCTCATGCAATGAAGAACAAGCATTTATAAATTTCTATGAGCACTGGCTGAAATAATGGTTAAAAAAAAAAAACAAAAACTTTTTAATAATTGGAAAGCCTGATGAAACAGACGTAAGAAACCAACACCTACCCCAAATAAAATCACAGTTCCATTCTCCCACTCAGTATTTAAAACAGAACTTGAAACACACAT
>NW_011263842.1:0-384 GCF_000146605.3 Meleagris gallopavo
GCTCATTTCTTTCTTTAGGTCTCATCTTTCTAGTAGATAATGTCCATTTGTAGTTGGTGAATGAATAACTAGATGATAATTTTCAGACCTTTTTTCTTTATTCTTGTACCTTACATGTAAAGAGCAAAAGATCATTATAAACCTTAACAAAATAGGATAGCAAAAGTGAGTACATCAGAAAGGTTTTATGCTAGTATGACTGTTATGTATTTCTGTGCATGTTTCATTCTACATTTCTGTACTTAACTAAATTAAAAGCTGCCTGGGATCATGTTTTTGTTTTTGCTGTATATGCATGCCACATGAATTTAAAGCCCTTCCCTTTTTCTTCTTTCTTTCTTTTAAGGGGTGGGTGTTCTGCATTTTTATTGCATTTTCCCCATT
>NW_011263847.1:0-333 GCF_000146605.3 Meleagris gallopavo
AGCCTGTAGGCTGAGAGTGATCACTCGGTGTCTTGTTATTCTGAGGGGACTGTCCTGCCTTCCAGTGTTCCCATCTGGTTTGATGACCAAAAAAAAATCAATCCTGATTGTGCTGGTGTAACTGTGATGTGATGTTTCAAACATGTAAACAAGGCCAGGTTTCTAGGCAGAATTAGTGCTTGCCAGCATATCTGCTTACTGCTTACTTCAGCCTGCACTGGAGAAATAGATATATGTGGGAAAAACCGGGTGAGCCTTTGGAAATGCATCAGCTCTTCAAGTCCAGAGATCTGTCTTGTTTTTTTCCAGCTGGTTGAAGAGAGTATAGTGCAT
>NW_011263859.1:0-383 GCF_000146605.3 Meleagris gallopavo
GGGTTTTACTGCCTCCAGAGAGCTGCTTTTGTGAACTAGGGTTCCCTTTCTAAGCAGATCTATGTCTATGGGATCTGGACTCTTCCTTGTACAGTTTCAGAGAGTCATTTTTTTTCTTTGGGTTGGATTTTGTTGTTTTGTTTTTTTTTGTGTTTGTTTGTTTTAACATTTTCACCCTCATCTTGTGAAGATCTGATGGGGCTTCATGATTAAGTAATTTCTGCCTGATGATAGGGCTCAAGTGTTAATGCATATTCTTTGCTGGTGCTCAGGAATAGAGCTGGAATCAATTGTATTGCCTGTGGGAAACTTGTGAAGGCTATGAATAGGTCATAGGTGATAAGTGGGGATTATGCATGCTGTGTTGAGTAATGGTGATAGAA
>NW_011263863.1:0-320 GCF_000146605.3 Meleagris gallopavo
TTTTTTTTTTTCTTCTGGATGTACAAAATGTGGTTCTGTTACTGTATTGGTAACACACCTTTTTTCTTTTTTTTTTTTTTTACAACTCAGAATATGAAAAAATAACAGAACTGAGATAACCTTAAACTTAAGAAAACTCTAATAGTTATTTCAAATCTTATTTATTTAAATTTTTTTTCCTCTATCTTTCTGCTAGTTTCAGCTGGAACTTAGTTGGTTTTTCCTTCACAGTGCCTGGTACGATGCTGTGTTTTGGCTTTAGTGAAAAGCCATACTGATAACACACTGATGTTTCTAGTGGCTGCTGGGCAGTGCTGCAC
>NW_011263864.1:0-418 GCF_000146605.3 Meleagris gallopavo
TTTCACTGTCTGGCTCTGTTTTCCTTTTTAATTTTTTATTTTTTATTTTTATTTTTATTTTTTTATTTTGTTAGATTACCCCAGAAAGATTTGGGCTATTTCCTTGCAGGGAACCTGTCCCTTGTAATACATATTTATGCTCATCTTCAGTGGCTGACAGCTTGCATGGACTTTTGTTCTAACACCACACATTGTTGCTCCTGTCCCAGCTGCTCCACGGAGTCTCCAGCAGCACGCCTGCCCACTCATTTCTGGTCCCAGAGACCACCCAGTCCCCAGTGCTTCCTGCTGACAATGGGCCCCTTGATCGGGACCTGGAGGATCCTTCTGCTGTAAGTGTGCACTGGGTCCTTCCTCTCATCAGTTCACTTCTCCTTGGCATGTGCTCTGTCACCTGAACTGCTCAGCTTGTATGTAG
>NW_011263865.1:0-468 GCF_000146605.3 Meleagris gallopavo
AAGAAAACCTATACGCATCTGCTGTGATTTCTATTTTGACAACACGTCATATTTAAGAGTGCTGTATAAATCTTCCTATTTTGGATATCTGTAAATTAGCTTATGGTTCATTATCTTCCAACAGAAGCTGAAGTAGCCAATGAAAAGATTTCATACATCTAGACAGGCATTTATTGACTTCCCTCTCTGTAAAGAATTGTATACTGAACCACAGCAGACAAATAGTTCAATTTTCTCCACTCATAAGAAAGTGAAGTGCCTTTGGTCGATTGGTGTTTGTTGTTTTTTTTTTTAAAGGTTAAGAAATGCTTGGTAATGTCCTCGTTAATAATACAGCAGTACTCTACTGAAAAAGTTAGACAAGACAACTCAGCGCTGGAGCAAGTCCTGTTCAGAAGAAACAGCACCAGAACAGCTGTTTTGAAGGCTTCTGTGCTAGACTGTTTCAGTCCTGATCTACACAGCCTG
>NW_011263867.1:0-406 GCF_000146605.3 Meleagris gallopavo
CAGTGAGGGCTCTCCTGTGCAGGCTTTTTATTGTCTGGAACATTAGCATAATTCAGTTAAAATCACTTGGTTACAAAACAAACCCAAAAAACAAAACAAGAACAAACAAAAGAAAACACAACTACATTTGTTCTGAGCTCTCAGAAGAAACTGTGCTCCCACTTTAGGCTGGAATCTACCTGTTCTCTTGCTTCTTTGCCTCTTCTATGGTTGAGCTTAAACATTTCTACCCCACTACTTCAAAAGCAGTAACAGATACTTAACTTTTGTTCTCCTTCCCATTTTTAACTTCTTTATGGAAGAAATCAAAGAAGCGCACCTCTGTGTATTGCCCTTACAACTTACAGATCAAGACTAAGAATACTGTAGTGTCTTAGTCTTGTGTAGTGTTGGTGTTTTTTATTGC
>NW_011263869.1:0-317 GCF_000146605.3 Meleagris gallopavo
AGCTAACAAGCTACTAGCTGGCCTGCATAATACTCATAAGAGCAGACAATTAGAAAAAAGAACAGAGAGGAAACCATGAGTGCTTGGAATGTAAGTAAAATAATGTACCTGATACATCTCTAAATGCCACAAGTTTACTACTCATCGACTTCTCCATATATATATATAAGAGCATTATTACCTTAACCCTGATTGGGAATTAATAAAAACGAGAAAATGAAAGTCTTTTTTACATTCAAAGAAATGAAGATGATATTGGTCCTATTTTCCAGTCAGTCAACAAAATTGTTATGTTAGAATAGATTGCTCTCATTTCC
>NW_011263871.1:0-333 GCF_000146605.3 Meleagris gallopavo
CAACATGATATACATCTTAGCAAGGAAGAAACCCACCCTTTGTGTAATTTAGGTATTTTAAGAAAGCTTTCCTTCTTTCTGATATTGGATAAGTCATGCAGAAGATGTGGACTTTCCAAATTTGTATGTGATATTTCTTAAATAAGTTTGTAACTGTTGAACAAAGAAATTAAACTTGATGTTTTGCAGGAAACACTGCATCATCCATTTAATAATGTTCAACAGAACATCAACATATAGAATAAGATACACTCTACCTAAACATAATTAATCATCTCAAGACAGACTGTAAAAAATTACTCTCAGATAATTCTGAAGTAACTTCAAAATAAA
>NW_011263872.1:0-459 GCF_000146605.3 Meleagris gallopavo
AAAATTATGTTGGAAATTCATCTTCCTTCACTTAGACAGATGTGTTTCCCCACTACCAGCTCCCTTCCTTTAATTTGTTCTTATGCCCTTCACTGTCAGAATGCCAAAGCAGTAACGGTCTCTCTCTTTGTTGTGGAACAAAAATTGCAACAGAACTCAGAAACTTAAGTAAGACAAAGGACGTCACTGCTTTAGCACACAAAATATGTTGATGAAAGACCTTCAAACTTTACCTTAACAGTTGTAACATAATTTCAACAATAGCATTAAGGAAAAAAAACGAACGAAATGGGTTTGTGTTTGCAAGGTTGTGAGTGAAAGGGAAAATAATACTATGAACTGCCCTAATATTCTTCCATTTCAATGAATATCTCTAGAATACCTGGAGTGATGAATATAACCAAGAGATGGCAGCAGTTCATGCACTATTCTTCTACCTTATCTAGTTTGCACACAATT
>NW_011263873.1:0-489 GCF_000146605.3 Meleagris gallopavo
TTACACCACTGATCAGGACACTTCTCGCAGTCAGACAGAACTTTAGTTCTTTACGGTTACAAGGAAACTCTGGAACAGTTATATAGTTAGAAAATACAATGTACCGAACAAACATTATCTCACATACAATCAATTTAAACATTTAAATTGATTATAATTTACTAAATATTAACACAAGTACTGTTTGTGCTGCTAAAATTTCAGTGTTCCCTCTAAGGAAATATTGCTACAGTTCTACTGTACCCTGTATTAAAATCTTTTGCCCTTTATTTCAGCAAGACTGGCTCTAGAAAAATCACAAGGGTTAGAGAATTAACTTAGTCTTATACTCTACTGGGGTTTGGGTGTCCCCATCAATGCACAAATTTCTCACTGCTCACCTACCTCAACCAGCACAGGCTGATAGGAGATGCCCCCCAGGGCACCTTTCTTGCTTTTTGCATCAGCTCCAGGAGCCTCCTCCATCAGCAGTGCAGCATCCTCCTGCTG
>NW_011263874.1:0-491 GCF_000146605.3 Meleagris gallopavo
TGCTAGCCTCCCCTTCCCCATCTCTCTGATTGATTAGGATTTGTAATAAACTGGTTGGATGGACCAGTAAGACAGTTGGAAATTTGACTTCATTCTCTAATGGAAAGCATCCAGCGCTTTTTGCAAATAGGACTTTACTATTTCACAGCAGGAAGGAAAAAAAAGTTTCTCTGTGTCTGTTAATGCAAATATTTTAACTTTAATAATGCACAGCTGACACTTAAGGGAACAATCCAGAGCAGGACAGGCTTCATCTGTTTAAATAACATCCAGTTTTTGGAGATCGCACGCTCAGAGTCTTCAGCTTTCAACTCTGTAGAAGAATTCGCCTGCACTAATGGGAAATCTACTGAGCCTGGATCGTCCTGTGTCTTTTACCCAGACTGCTCTGACAGCAATGATGAGGATCCAGGAGCTTGCTGTAAGTGAACTTTAGAAGGATAAAGTGCTGAAGAGAATAGTGAAACCTAATAGGTCTATCCAAGGAATGG
>NW_011263875.1:0-481 GCF_000146605.3 Meleagris gallopavo
AAAGGAGATGCAGATATGACTTGATAACTGTCTGGAGATAACCAAATAAATAAAAACAAACAAAACCAACAACAGCAGTTGCTCTCCCTGCATGTTTGTAATCCCAAGGAGTACTGCAAGCCTTTTTGCACTGCTAAGGCTATTTCTGGCTGCATTTGCAAAACAAGAGCTAATGGAGGGTGGAGGCCAAACATAGGCAAGACTTCACAACAACTACAGTGTTTTAAGTGGTTTCCTGTCTTACATTAGTGAAAGAGAGCACGAGTGCATTTCAGTTGCTTTTGCACATGTGTTGGAATCTCAGCTCTGAAGGAACTGTTTTCAAATAGCTATGTGTGATTTATCAGAGGAACAGATCAAGGAGGACTACAAGGACTGAAAAATCTGGTAACATATTGGTCAGATAGCAAGTCTGGAATTGCTATTGCATGGTATGCAAAGGATATCAATCCACAGCCTGAGTCAGGGGACCTTCAGAGAG
>NW_011263877.1:0-416 GCF_000146605.3 Meleagris gallopavo
AAAAAATGTTCTATTTTAAATGTTCTATTTTGTGTTTTATTTTAAAAAAATCACAAATTCATTCATGTTTTAAAGAAATCCATTAAATACTGTGATTTTATAACTATGAAGTTATAAAAAAAACCCACAAAAGTGTCAGAAAAGTATATGAAGGTATCAAAGCACTGTTGAGACTGAAAGTAGTTTGTTTGCAGACACTGTTAGAAGCTACTGAAGACAAGCTGAAGCTGCTGCTACAACATTTAAAAGCTTTTACTTTTCTTCATTTTTTGACCAAAACACTTAGGTCAACTCATGTGACAGGTGTATTAAGCTGTACTGTACAAGCAAAACCAAACGGTTACAAAATACATACTTTGTTGATGTTACAGGATGAGATCTGAATTTGTTAGTGAAGAAGGGAGTAGATTATTACA
>NW_011263879.1:0-305 GCF_000146605.3 Meleagris gallopavo
TCCATCTGCAACGCTCACATGGAGACCTTCAGAAGAAAGGCAGGGGCATCACGTGGGCTATGGGAGGGAGCAGCATTGCCTGCTCAAGGCAATTTGCACTGGCACTTAGCAGGACTGACCCTCAACATGGCTGTGAGTCACTGCTGGGCACAGGCTGTGGGTCAGACATCATGATGCAGTTTTATTGACTTAGCCTCTTCCTAAATCTTGCCAAAAAATAAGAAAAAAAAAAACTAATTTAGTGACTCAAGGAGCTGTATATGAGAATAGCTGTTTAATCAAAACCTCAACTAGAAAAACAAAAA
>NW_011263880.1:0-376 GCF_000146605.3 Meleagris gallopavo
ATGCTTTCTGCACAGTTTGCAATTTGCCTACGTAGTAGCAGCAGCTAGCTAGGTACATCGTGGTTGTGAATTGTAGACACTAGCTGAGAATCTGGCCCTGAGAATTAAAAAGAGTTTAAAATAAAAAGAATAAAGGAAGAAAAAAAAAAGAGATGTTGGCAAAGGCACTTACTGTTCACAGGCTTTAGAATGAGTTTTGTGAAAGCTTCACACCAAGAAATCAGCCTTAGGCATAGAAAATGTCAAGCTGAATTGCTGAAATGTGACAAAGTCACATGCAACTCAAAAGAGGTTTGTAATGGAAAGGCAGAACTAACTGCACACTGTGTGTTATGCTCCACTGCCAAGGAACAGTCCCAGAGACCTCTAAATTCAA
>NW_011263883.1:0-510 GCF_000146605.3 Meleagris gallopavo
AAGCAATGTGTTTAGTATGGATATTTCTCTATCTGCTTTATCAGTTTATTTAGATTTATTTTGCTTATTTATTTTGCTTATTAATTTAGATTACGAACTTATTGAAAACAGGATACCCTTGGTGAAATTCTTTGGAATAAATATATATCAAAAAAGAGACGTGGCTTTGGGTAGGAGCCCCAGACTGTGGTGTACTACAAAATAGGCAGTAATCTCCCTTCCTTTCCTGACTGATTATGAAAAATTGATAGAAATTGAAAGACTGTGAAAATAATTTTTGGTAAGGAAAAGATAACACCATCTATATGCTTGCGTGTATCAAAAGATTAAAAGTAAAGTAAAGGTAAAGTAAACTTCTCGTTTCCATAATGAATACAGTTCATTACATATTATTTCTAACGTGATTTTTCTCATTAGGATTTCTAAATTGCTATGTGAGCATTGTCCAGTTCAGCCCACTTGTGTTTTTACCTGTCTGAGATTACTGCAAAAGTATTCTACTTTTGACTT
>NW_011263886.1:0-500 GCF_000146605.3 Meleagris gallopavo
AAGGTCCAATCACTTGACTGCAAAATTAAAAATCAAACAAATAAAAAACCCCCAACCCATACTACTCATGCAAGCCCTAGAGTGAAACAGAAGATTCTAATTATAGTAAAGAAATTTAAAACACCTTCCTTCTCCACAGCCTCTATTTTGCTTGAACTATTTGTGTTAACTGTAGATTCCATCAGGAATATCTTGTTTTTCTCCAGTTTGGGCTTTAAGAACTGTATTATAAAAGTAGGTGGCAAGTATTTGAAATGGTAAACAATTGCATTTTGGGGAAATGTGAAGTCTGACTATCTGATCTGTTTGCTGGACAGAGTAAGCAGCTATATGGAGGAAAAAAAAGCAAAATATTTTTGAAAAACATAAAAAAATATAAAAGCTCATTTTAAAGTTTTAATCTGTGTGTGTGTGTTGTACTAATCATTTTGAGCTTGTTTTCTTTTTCATTTTTGACATTTTTTACAAAAGATCTCATGACTGCAAATGCAAGTAGTTCA
>NW_011263887.1:0-323 GCF_000146605.3 Meleagris gallopavo
TGTGCAAGGGGGGGATGGGGTCAGCTCTCCCTGGGCACGTGGGGAGGGGTTGGAAGGGCAGCGGCAACCTGCGGGTCAGGGATCCGTGCTGGGACTGCGTCCTGCTGAGCTGCGGTACTGAGGAGCGTCAGAGGAGGGCAATGTTCGGCCGCTGTGCTCCGCTCGGTCCCAGGCGAAGCGGCTCTGGGAAGGTTGCATTCAGCAAGAGCGGGTTTGTTTTTTTTTAATTCTTCGTTTTTATCGTTTTTTTGGCTGTTGCAGCGAGGACGGAGATGCGCGGCGCTGACCTTGCAGCCTTCCCGGAGAGGAGCCGTGCTCGGGTT
>NW_011263888.1:0-432 GCF_000146605.3 Meleagris gallopavo
CAGTTTGCTTCTTTTTCCTTCAGAAATGCCTTTCATCTTTGCAGAGAAATGTTTTCCCACTGTAAATGATTACATTTTAAAAGCTGCATTTAAGATCAGGAGGGGAAAAAAAAATACTTCTTTGTTCCTTTTCTGTTGCTTGGTGAAATAGTGTCATATGTGATAATGGCAGGGCTGGTCCTTTTGGTAACATTATCTAATTCACTGCGTTTTTTCAACAGGAAACACGATTCAGAAAAGCATAGGAGAAAGCCCTTCCAGCTGCTAAGAGGTGTAGCAGCACAGAAAGTTCCTTTGTGCCATTGCTTCTGTATATTCTTTCTTATTTGAAGAAATGTAGATTTAAAGCATGCTAGATTAGGCTCTGGATTAAAACTGTTCTTTAAAAACAATTCCAGAGAAGTCAGTTAAGTACACCAGCAACCTCGCCTT
>NW_011263889.1:0-395 GCF_000146605.3 Meleagris gallopavo
CTTTACCAAAATACAGGAGAGGTTCCTTAAAGAGATCAGGGTTGCTGAAGACCAGCCTTCTTTCTTTCTTTTGGAAGGAAGATCCTGAGCAACAGCATTAAAGAGGCTGGAAGGGCCGAAAAAGGCAGCTTGCCATACTAATGCCTGACTTCTACAACCAGTTTGTGGTTAACCCAACTGCTGCTCTCTCGATTCAGTATCTTCCAGGAACAGAAATTGCAGGGGGAAAAAAGAAGGAAAAAGAAGAAAAAACCTAGAAACACAGTAGATAAATTCATCAGTATAAACCCACACCAACACTTACTTACATTGCTTTAGCCAGAATCAAGTTCTACCAAAAGAAAAAGACTGACTGTTGTTCATTAATTACGATGGATGAGCATAAACTAAATCCC
>NW_011263890.1:0-395 GCF_000146605.3 Meleagris gallopavo
TTACACATTTCTCTTTTATACCACCTTCCAAGTTCGGAAAACAGATTCCTGTCCCAACCTTTTCCCATCCTACCTAATACACAGAACTTTTGCTAGCTTTGGTGGGACTGAGGAATGACTGTTTTACCATGGTGACATCTGTTGTATTACAACAAGTTTGCATTTCTCATTTGTAATTCATACACCACAGGACAATGTTGTCAGCAGGATGCATAGTATTATGTTTCTCAATACAGGAAACACATACATAGTGTGATTTTTGTTTGTTGCACTTAATCTCAACAGTCCAAAACATGCAGCTATTCACAACTGTGGATAGTCACATCACAAATCAAGAAAAGCAAATTGAGTTTTAGGTACTCAGATCAATCTGTCTGTCTATATCAGATAAGTTC
>NW_011263893.1:0-419 GCF_000146605.3 Meleagris gallopavo
TGTTTTTTCCTCTCTCTAAGCCATTGACACTCCTATGCTCCTGTGGGAACACCAAGATCTGCTATTCAGAACCTGAAATTCAGTTTTCCATTGAACAGACCTGGTTATTTGACCTGCAGCTGGTAAGATAATCAAAAGGGGTCAGAGAATTGCAAGAAACAAAAAGCACATACACGTACATCAGAGCCAAACTAAAAAGCTAGCATCTAGAACTATATAAGTCTATATAAAGACTATATAAACTATAAGATTTAAAATGATGTATGACTTTTTCCCCCCAATTATTTCCTTTAATTTCAAGCTGCAAAACACTAACACAGATAACATATAAGGGAATTTCAACCATTGTCCTGGGACCATTTTACCATAGTAACTACATTTTATTCTGTATGCAGTTAATGTGATAATTACTTCATATT
>NW_011263894.1:0-423 GCF_000146605.3 Meleagris gallopavo
GGTCTGCATGCACTCTGCAAAAGAAATGTAAGTGCTAGTGTATCATGGAGTCATCCCAGCTCTTATTTGGAGTGGGAAGTATATATTTTAGTAAAAAGCAAAATAATGTAAAAAAAAAGGAAATAATCTTATATCGGTTCCCAAGAGTCTTGAGGTTGGAGGGTGAGAGTGGGAGGAGAAAAAATTAAGCCAGTAAAAATTCTTGGGAAGTAAGAAGCATCAATGCTATGAATCACACTGCCAGTGGGAGTACTGGAAGTAGCTTTCCATCTGCTCAGCCCTAGTATGCAGTTCAGCCCTAGTTAAAAAGTCCAAGTTCCATGCTTGAAAACACAATTTGTCAAAATTGAAATAAAGTTCAGAGTCACAATTTTCAAATTGTCATTGTTTAAAAAATAACAATAGTAGCAGAAGGGAGATTTT
>NW_011263895.1:0-518 GCF_000146605.3 Meleagris gallopavo
TTAAAAACATTAACTGATAGAATAGGCTGCTAATGTTCTTCTAAAAATACCTGAAAAAATGAGCTTGTTCAAGCTCAAACACTGCTCTTCTTACAAACACATGCAGCTGCTGAAATAATTCTAGTTATACCGAATTACTGTAATAAAGAATATCACCTCTGGATTAGTAATTGGAAGAGAAATGAAATAATTTGGCTGGTACTGTTTTTTCTTTTTCTTCTTTCTCTCCCTGTCTTCTGGAACTTCCTTTCCAGTAATCCTCTTCCTTTTCTTTTCCATGTTTATTTCAGAGGTTGTATGCACTGACAAAAAAAAAAAAAGAAATAGAAAATACTTTCAGCATATAGACAAATCAGAACAAAGATATAGTTAATATCATACCCAGTAATCCTTAATATCACTTCAGTCAGCTGACTGGACCACATCTTCCCAGGCATCTGATCTGCTCGTGCACTGAACTGTCCGTCTGGGATCCTACTCCAGCCTCCATTAACACAGCCACACAAGTGGAGTACCAT
>NW_011263896.1:0-468 GCF_000146605.3 Meleagris gallopavo
TGCTGTGATTTTATTTGTTGCTTCTCGCAGCAGTACAGTGTTTCAGAAGAGAGAAAAGCACGGCGGGCATCAACTGGATTTCTGTGGTTGCTAAAGCTGTGCTGAGAAGTGGGCTGACTCTTGCACCTGGAAATGCACGCAACGTCTGCAGACACAGAGGAATAACTTTTCCCTGCAGGTTGAGCTTGTCTAAGGTAGGTGATTGCTTCTGCTTTAAAGCATCCGGTTGTACAAAGAAGGAACTGTACTGTGTTCAGTCCTGGGTCCCTCACTGCATGAAGGACATTGAAACCCTGAAATGTGTCCAGAGAGGAGCAGTGAAGCTGTGAGGGGTCCAGAGCACCAGTCTTACGGGGAGCGGCTGAGGGAACTGGGATTATTTAGTCTGGAGAAGTGGAGGCTCAAGGGACTGCCTTCTCACTCTCTGCAGTTAACTTCAGCGTCGTACGTCCGTTCTCGTCGCTCTGC
>NW_011263897.1:0-372 GCF_000146605.3 Meleagris gallopavo
TATAAGGAAAGAAATAGTGTGTACAGAGAAAACAGGAGATGGAAAAAGGTCAAGAAAAAAGGAAGAATTTGTGGTTTCAGGAAAAGAGAACGAGAGGTAATACGTGAGAAAATGGGAATCAAACCAAAATCATTGACCATCAGTTTCCACACAGTTTTTTGAGAAAAAACAGAGATTTTTATGTGCTCAGATGTCAAGCATTTCCACTGTAAAGAAAAAAAAAAAAAAGGAGAAGCTTAGTCAGAGGGAGCTGCTTGTCAGACTCATGTCTCTTCACAGAAGATACAAGGTGCCAGAGGTGACCAGACTCCCCAATCAGACTTGTATTCTTTTGTTCATGGTCTTTCCCTCACATGTACCTGTTTCTGAGAA
>NW_011263898.1:0-426 GCF_000146605.3 Meleagris gallopavo
GAATGTTGCACGTTGTTGGAGGGAGACGCCCACGGGAAGGCAGATGTCTTCAGTTCTCATCTCTGGAGTCTGAGGAGGATTGTGGGGAAATCCACATTTGCCTCAGCGTTGTACATGTGCTTGGAAATACTTTCTGACTGTGAGCACTCTGTGCTAGCAATAATTTAGGCCCCAATCCAATACACACAGAAGCTAATGGGTGTCTTTCTGTTAACTTCTTTTTAATAGAGCAGGCCCATAAAGAGAAGACAAGCGTATTTTTAAGAGCCTGCTAATCTGTGGAGCATGTGTTACTTTGAATGAAATCCCCTAGCACACTGTGAATGGAAGATTTACCAAAAAAAAAAAAAAAGGTAATAATCCAATTTGTGGAAGCGAGGAAACTGTAAAGGCTGAGAAGGGAAGGTCAGCTGCATTCCAGCCAAA
>NW_011263900.1:0-509 GCF_000146605.3 Meleagris gallopavo
GGTAAAGATCTATCTACAGACAGAGATAACTAAGGAATTGCTGCTTCTCTTCCTAGGCTTTTCCTGCTCCTGCAAAGCAACCCCTCCCCCAGGTCACTTCTGACCACCTTCCTGCAGCCGGCAGCTGTTGAACTGCATGCAGGGAGCTTGACATTGCCTTGGCAGTCAGATTTAAAAATCAAGTAGAAAGCAGATGTACAGTAACAAAGATGAAAGAAGACAAACAAATGTACAATCTTTCTAAACAATAGCAGAGCATGGCTATTATAAAAGGCAAGCTGAGTTTTCAAGTGTTTGACCAACTGGCAAAAACTCAAACCAACAGCTGCTCCTAGAATGTGCCTTTGCCTTTCCATATCCCCCAAAAGGCACTGTCATTTGCACTAAAAACACACCAACAGAAGTAAATAAAAAAAAAAGGAGACTAAGATTTTGTGATTCTTATAGTATTCAAGTTCTTTATATGTTCACTAATAATACAAAGTGAATGCCAGTTCATTATATAATCC
>NW_011263901.1:0-391 GCF_000146605.3 Meleagris gallopavo
ACACAGGGAGTGTCTGTTCATTGCCATATCTGTGTGATATATGTATCATAAAGGGATGAAGTATATAGTATGAGCAGAGATCTGCTTTCATAGAACTTGACATCAATAACATTGTGAAAGTGTTTGTCTGATTGAAGTCTTAGGAACAGTTAGAGAGATTAAAAAAACAAACAATGATGCAACCTAACAGAAGACAGAACCTGAAGCACATATGCTTTACTCCAGCTAAGTAACAGCAATACTAAGGTGTCTTAGTCAGCTGTCAGTCACAGGACTGCCCACCTTCAGCTCCGTGAGTACCGGGGAAAAAAAAAAAAAGAAATACCAACTACACCATCACAAGGCAATTGCTTTAAAACACACAAGATTACTGTAAACTGGAACAAGATTA
>NW_011263902.1:0-461 GCF_000146605.3 Meleagris gallopavo
TTTTGCAGATAAATCATTTTCAGGACATCTTACAACTAAAGCCTCACCTTCAATTGCATCATCTGCAAACGACCAAAAGATAAAAATCTCAGGTGAATTAAGCGTTAGACTCACTGAAGATAGAGAAGAACTTGGCATTTCTAGATCATTTGCCTCTATCTATCATCCTCAAGCTTTCAAAGAAAATGTAAAGCAAATTGATTCCTGGTATATTTGGTTTGTTTTGTTTTGTTGTTTTTGTGTTTGTTTTTTGTTTTGTTTTGTTTTATTTTTCTAGGGTAGTATTTTTGTCTCTGTTTTCAATGCAGAAAAAGGGAATATAGAGAATTTTTATTTATTTTTAAGGGTAAGAAAGAACTACTGGCAGGAGGAAGGGTGTAGATAAGATTGTTATAAGGAGGTCCAGAAGATCTTGTCTCTAGTGTTCAATGCAAAGCAAAAACAAAAAACTAAAAGGAAGG
>NW_011263903.1:0-383 GCF_000146605.3 Meleagris gallopavo
GTTTATAGGCAGTCTCAGTTTGGAATACAAGTGTGTGAAATTGAGAAAAGCTCAGGGAACTTATTCTTTGTCCAACACAAAGCCTGCAAATGATTTGTGAATAGGCTGTGAGAAGAAGCCACAAAATAAAGACCTTATCTCATGCATTAACATCTTCCATCACACCATAAATGAAAGGAGCTGAGAGACGGGCACATCGGTGTAAGGCACTGCTTTATCTGCAGCATTGCAAGTCTAGATGTTAATGTTCGTATTTTACCAGAGAAATGTTTTATTTCAATTTAGCTGAATCCTAGGGGAAAAAAAAATAAGCCACAGTCACAAAGCAAGGCACTACTCCCGTATGACACTGCACACAAATAACTGCTTAGAAATTGCATTGC
>NW_011263904.1:0-378 GCF_000146605.3 Meleagris gallopavo
AAGAGGGTTGGAAGAGACCCTGCCATGGGCAGGGCTGGCACCTGCTATGAACACCCCAGGCTGACTCCTGTTGACCAGTGGCCACGGGCCAGGAAGGACAGAGAGGGGACAGAGTAGGGACAGAGTGGATAGTAGGAGTGGGGAAGGTGCTGGGCAGGCAAAATGGCCGAGCTGGGGGGGAGGAAGGCAGGCAGGGTGTGCGGTGCTGGTGCCCAGTGTGGGATTCAGAGTGAGGTGATGTCGTTAAGCGCATTGTCCAGCTCCTCGCTGATGGCTTTGTACTTCATCTTCTGTGCATATACTTCGTCTGCAGGTGGGGGGATGGGGAGCAGGTGGTGGAGCAGGGAGAGAGTGAGTGGCAGAGAGAGAGAGAGAGAG
>NW_011263905.1:0-463 GCF_000146605.3 Meleagris gallopavo
ATCGTGTTCAGGAAGGAATCGGCTCTCGCTAGAGGGCACATGAGCCCAGATTTTTATACACTCTATTCCGGCCATGAACGATAAGCTGCAAACCAGCAAGGCTTAAAACAGCCGCTCTATGTGAGTGAATCCTCTTAGAAAGCAAATTATAGCACGGCTTTAAAATGTTCCGACCCCCAGGCACCACAGACCATGGGGCAGGGCAGTGGGTTATGTCATTTTGCTGTGAAAGGACTTCTCCTGCTGTTGGTACTGCATCCATCAGCACTGCAGAGGGACACATCTCTGTGCCAGTCACCGCAGGCACTTCTTGTGGGGGCAAAGAGAAGGGAGGAAGAAACAATACACATATGCATGTTTCCTTGATTGTTGGCAAAGTTCTCAAAAAGCTTTCATTTTAAAGGGCAACATTCAGTATGGAGATAGGGACAGATTTAAGGACTGCTACTGGAAAAAAAAAAAA
>NW_011263907.1:0-545 GCF_000146605.3 Meleagris gallopavo
AGGTACTTTGTCACATTAGGCTGTCATCACTCAAGTCTGTTACTTTTGCTGCAGGCTTTCCACTAACAAATCAAAACTCAACATTGTCATGAAAATGTCCTTGTGATGTGAAATATTCAGCATTGTGGATTGAGAATTTTTTGTTTCCTATTTTCCCCTTATTAAAGAATAAGGTAAAGAGTAGGTAAACTCTCAAATAAGAAAAAATAACCTCTCCTAGCGATTTTTTCTTAAGTAAAATGAACAATTGCTGTTTCTTTAGATTTTTTAAATGAGAACAGTTTCCTCTTTTAAAGGAACTTCTGTAGCAGTAAATCCTACTGTACAGAAAGACCAAAGAGAATTTGTGATTATGTTCCATTATTTCAGACTCTGAGCAGACTGTCTTTTTCTAACATCTTTCAACAAAAAGCCACAGGAGATGTTATGGGCAGTCTCCTACGTGTGCAGCTGTGCGCTGTTGCTTCTAAAAACAGAAGCCAAAGCACTTCTCTCCTGTAACTCGAAGTCCTTACATGCCATGATCCGGTCCTTTCCTCTCCAAG
>NW_011263908.1:0-472 GCF_000146605.3 Meleagris gallopavo
TAAACGAAAGTATTTGAATTAAATCCATTCAGGAAAAGCAAAAGAAAAAATGTGTACAAGTATAATTGTTGAGACAGTAGTAATTAGCAGCTCAAAGATACAATAAAGTAGCATGGACATGGAAAGTTCTAAAACCCTGAAGAAAAAAAAAAGAACAAAAATTTGCCACTCTGCATCACTGAGACTCAGGCTCTTCCAAGGAGCAGCAGAAGATTATCCTGCCCCATTTGTCTGACAGCTCTCTGGACAGCAAATTATCTAATTTCTAATCAGCAGTGGTGAGTACATTAATACTTTGCCTAGTAGCTCATTAGACACAAATATCTACTGTGCATGAAGGTGAATACATGATAGCATTGTTTTATGTAAACTGTTGCACAGTTTCTTTGCTCTTGAGAAAAGAGAAAAGCACAAGTAATCCAAAGGGGAGAGTTACAGTGGGATTTACAATGCAGGTGCCTAAATGCTAGTT
>NW_011263909.1:0-464 GCF_000146605.3 Meleagris gallopavo
ACGGACAAAGGCCGCGCCCGGGATCCAAGCCCCGATTCCAGGCAGGGTGCAAGCCCAGCCCCACAACTCCACAGCCTCACGCCTCTAAAAGGTCGGGGCCGGAGATACCCACCTGAGTACAGGCGGTTCCTCAGCACACATCTCATCGTAAACAGGGGGCACGCACAGCCCTGCCTACAGGACGGCACCCCACGCCTCACCATCTCCAAAAAGCCCCACGGAGCACACAGCTCCCGCCAGCGCCCGAGGGACGGCCGGCCGCCCGGCTGCACCACAACACCACGTCTCTGGGAGCCCAGGGAGCAACCTCGACCCGCACAGCGGGAGGTCGCCCAACCTCAAGCAGCACCTCAACCTGCACCCACTAACGGGCCAGGGAGGGGTCATTCCCACAAGCTGGCTAGAGCAGCCGGCTGCAGAACTGCAGTCTCCCGGACCTGCTTACAGGGGGCGGCTGCTCGGGG
>NW_011263910.1:0-505 GCF_000146605.3 Meleagris gallopavo
GTTCACAAACCAGCCCAATATCTTTTCGTGAGGATCACTGACAATGAATGAGAGGAAGGAAGAGGAAAGCGTTCAAGAAACAGCTGATGGGATACAAAAGCTGCTTTCCTTTCCTTTTTAATTAAAAAAAAAAAAAGAGAAAAAGAACATCAGGTCAGCAATGATGTTTCTATATAAATCAGGTCGACAAACATATCACATTATCATATTTTGAATCTGACACTCTTACTCTCATGATGACTCTTACCCATCTTAATGAGATTCCACCATGCTGAGAACTGCGACTTACAGCCTTCCCCAATGCTGTTCACTTGCATTTATTTCTATAGTATCTTTTCACTGAGGATAGAATAAACGATTTAAGAGTGGTTAAGGCTAAGCTAGAAGTGGAATACTACTCTAGCATGGCAAAAGGCAATTGTGCTAATGTGTCTACGCCACTTACTCAGTAGTAGCACAGAATGAGGAAATACCAGGCACATCTCCAGTATCAAGCAACACAGCT
>NW_011263911.1:0-494 GCF_000146605.3 Meleagris gallopavo
AGGGCCAGCAGACCTCACCCCGCGTCTTTGTCCTGTAGGTAGTGGCTGAGGAGGAAGATGTGTCAGGGCCCTGGGAGCTGGAGTGTGCCGGGAAGAGGAGCGTGGAATCGGGGCTGGAGGCCAATGGCTCCGAGGGGCAGGAGGAACAGGAACCGGTCAGCGCCACGGCCTGCGGAGAGCCAGAGGAGGAGGAGGAGACGGAAGAGGAGGAAGGGAGCTGCTGCAGTGAGGAGGGGGAAGATGGCAGCAACGTTTACTTCTACTACACCATAGGCGAGCGCTGGATAGACTACCTGCAGCGGACAGAGGACAGCGGCTTCCTCCGCCACGTGCGGCCCAAGGTAGCACTGCTGGCGTTGGGGTGGAGGGGCTGTGTGTGAGCTGTGTGTGAGCTGTGTGTGGTTCCTGGGAGTGATGGGACGAGGCTCGTCTGTGGGAAGCTGCCACTCAGGAGCTGGCACGGGTGCACCGCTGTGATCTAACTGCAGCTGGTG
>NW_011263912.1:0-346 GCF_000146605.3 Meleagris gallopavo
CATAGAATCACAGAATCATAGAATCATAGAATGGCCAGGGTTGGAAGGGACCTCAAGGATCATCAAGTTCCAGCCCCCTGCAGCATGCAGGACCACCAAGCTCCATATCTAATACCAGGCCAGGCTGCCCAGGGCCCCATCCAACCTGGGCTAGAACAACTCCAGGGATGGGGCATACACCTCTAGGGATGGAAACAAGATTAGAAGTGGAGATAAAAGGTGTCTGACTGAAAATCAGCCTTAGAGAGAAGGAAAAATGTCGTTCATCTAAATGTTTGATTATGGTTTTTTTGTTGTTTGTTTGGGGTTTTTTTGTTTTTGTTTTTTTGTTTTTTTTAAACCTAAA
>NW_011263913.1:0-426 GCF_000146605.3 Meleagris gallopavo
GATAAAGAAGATTTGCTTCTCATTATGACAACTGTATCATCAAATTAGTTGCCATTAAAAAAAAGTAATCTTGTATAAGTCACAGTATTGCTGTAATGCTCCTTCTGTTTCAGTGTCATGCTTTGAGAAACACAATGTAAATGAAAAGGAGGAGGAGGTATTGCTGTTCTTTTTCTAAACTTTCTTCTTCACGGGTGAAAACGATTCTGTAACATAAATCTCATGAGATATATCCCTGCTGACAGCAACAAAATGTACCTATCCTATAAATATCACAATTCCCACATCTTAAAATGGTAAATTTGTTGCTAAGCATTATTATTCCTGTTCTTGATATCACGACTAAATTATTCCTTCAGTGTTTGCTGAAGTCACCACTGTGTTAAAGCACAATATAAAAGTAGATTGTACCTTGGTCATACTAAT
>NW_011263914.1:0-345 GCF_000146605.3 Meleagris gallopavo
ATAATAGGAGTAGATAAACGGGGGGCTAATCAAATCACCCGCTTTGGAACAAAAGGTTATCAGGGATAAAAAAAAAAAGAAGAGAGAGAGAGAGAGAGAGATGAGCGGAAATGTATTCCTTTCATGTACAGCTTCACAGAATGAGGCGGGCGTGCTCGGTGTGTGTTTGATGGGCTTGGAGCAGGGATGCTGCTCTGCTGTGCCTGACTGCACCAAGAGCCCCAAATGCTTTGCAGGGCACTGTTACTAACGAGGGAGTGTGGCCAGCTGGGGGAGGCTGATGCCTGCATCTGCTTCCCAGGAGCACAGCTCTCCTCATCCCTATGGGTGAAAGCTCAGCCAACA
>NW_011263916.1:0-349 GCF_000146605.3 Meleagris gallopavo
TTCTCACCAGAAGAGATCCATCTTGTGCTGTGATGCTGGGGTGGAGGTTATGTTTATGTTCATTTTTATATTTTTGCAATATATATATATAGGCTCCCTTGCATTTGGTGCTTAGTCTTATAAGAAAAAAAACTGACATAGGATGATTATGTATTATACTATATACTAGAAATATGGGTGTTCATTGTAATTTAAAGTGTCTTAACAAATTGAGACCCACATATACCAAAAAATTTGCTTTGCTGAATGTGAAACTAGGCACTGATCAGGGCCAACTATGATGCTAAGTGGTGTAAGTCTCTGAAATTCGGTTTTGCAACACAGTACCCTTTTTTCTATAGCTTGTAGA
>NW_011263917.1:0-391 GCF_000146605.3 Meleagris gallopavo
GGGGAGATGCTCCAGGCCCTTCACCATCTTTGTGGCCCTCCGCTGGACTCTTCCCAAGAGATCCCTGTCTTTTTGTACTGGGGAGCCCAGAACTGGACACAGTACTCCAGAGGAGGCCTTACCAGGGCAGAGTAGAGGGGGAGGATCACCTCCCTCGACCTGCTGGACACGCTCTTCTTAATGCACCCCAGAATGCCATTGGCCTTTTTGGCCACGAGGGCACACTGCTGGCTCACGGCCAACCTGTCGTCCACCAGGACGCCCAGGTCCCTCTCTGCAGAGCTCCTCTCCAGCAGCTCATCCCCCAGCCTGTATTGGTGCATGCAATTATTCCTCCCTAGGTGTAAGACCCTACACTTGCTTTTGTTGAACCTCATTCCGGTTTCTTACT
>NW_011263918.1:0-457 GCF_000146605.3 Meleagris gallopavo
TTTTCCTCTGGCTCATAGACTTAACCCTTGGCTTGCTAAGCAGGATTTGTCATGCCAGATCAGACCTCTTATCTGCCTTATTCAGAATCCTATTCTGGCAACATCTTTCAAAGCTGGATTTTCTGCATCTTCTAAGAGTCTACAGTGGAAACTTTATCAGGACAACCCAACCACACAGCCTGAAGAGACCCAGTATTGCCATCGGAGGCGCTGTTTGCTTCAAGAAATTCC
Source organism: Meleagris gallopavo (assembly GCF_000146605.3). Lineage (NCBI taxonomy): Eukaryota > Metazoa > Chordata > Aves > Galliformes > Phasianidae > Meleagris > Meleagris gallopavo. The sequence continues at coordinate 232 of NW_011263918.1, forward strand.
CTCTCCAGTGTTGGTCCCCCCCCCTCTACTACCTTCTCTTGAAATCTGTAGAGTCTGAGAAACGTAATCCCATTACTTGTGAATACATTGCTTGTGGGTACGGAATGGATTCTGCTCCCACTATATTTGGCAAAGAGGCCCCCCAGGGGAAGCCTGTGAGGGTAAATCCCTCTGAGCCTGCCTACATGCCTGAGCACCTCTTCTCTCTCCTTGCTCTCCTCTGACA
>NW_011263919.1:0-342 GCF_000146605.3 Meleagris gallopavo
AGGAGGCTGAGCACTCAGAGCCGAGACCTTCTGTCACTAGGGGAGGAAAAACCCCGATGCTTTATTCATCGAGTGCTCTGCTGCTTCGTCAGGCTGTGAAATATTTGCTTAAAAACTGGCAAGGCCTGCAGCTCTGGCATGGCTGCTGCTTGCTGGTTTCTTTTTTTTTGTTTTTTTAAGCTTGTTTTAGACTTGGAAGGAAGGCAGGAGGTGCTGGAGTCAACCGGGCAGAGGCAGCAGCTTCGTGAGCCCCATAAGGGGCAGGTAAGGGATGGTGAACAATGATGCCTGCAGTCTCTCCACCCCCCCTATCGACCACCCATTGAGCCAGTCACACTGCCA
>NW_011263920.1:0-344 GCF_000146605.3 Meleagris gallopavo
TAGGCAGAGGGTGATGGGCAGCACCGCAGGAGCCGGGCAAGAGCCCCGTGAAAGTGCTGTTCCCCAGCCATGCCGGGCCACGGCTCTGCCGCTTGCTGGCTGGCGCACAGCCTTCACCCTGGGTGATGTCCTGGGGGAGAGCTCTGAAGATGTGTGCTAGGAAAAGCGTGAGCATTTCCGCTCCAGCCTCGTGGTCTTTCTCCCGCCCCGTTCACTGACCTACCTCCAGTTTCTAAGGGAGAAGAAGATCACAACATCCCCAGCAATGGGAACTTCTCTCATCAGTTCTCCTTGATCCTAGATGCTGACATTGGTGCGTCCTATTCAGGTGCTAGTCTGAATCC
>NW_011263921.1:0-348 GCF_000146605.3 Meleagris gallopavo
AGTATTGCTTTTCACAATTGGTTAATTTCTAGTCTTCTCACATCCTTCTGATTTCTCAGGTTGCTACTTGTACCATTTTCTGTATCATTAGCAAGTATACTGAACAGCTCTGGTGTAAATTCAGAGCCCTGAGTGGCCCTTCTAAGGATCATAATTCTTACACGTTGACAGAATTCTTACTTGGTTTCCTGTTACAGTTATATACTTGAACTGAAAGAGAAAAACTTTCCAATTTTCTTTTGATAGTCTGTTTTAAGAAAAAAAAAAAGGGCAGTCATTTAAACAAAGAAATAAAGACTTAAGACTTCCAGTTACTTACTTGTTGGCCTTCTTCATAGCCTCAAATAT
>NW_011263922.1:0-308 GCF_000146605.3 Meleagris gallopavo
CTGGACTTTTAACAGATGTTGACATCAGATGGCAATACTTTTTCTAAGATGATCTCTTGTTTATCACAGGAAAAAAAAAAAAATATATATATATATATTATTTTTTTTACAATTAAATTAAATTGAAACCAAGGCTTAGTCAACCTCCCAGAAAACTAACCAGTACATTGCTTATCAATCCTCTATACTGAGCACAGCAAGAAAGACAAGACATGCATAATTAGCCCAAGTTTTGGTTATCATAATTTCTTGCACTGTCAATAGAGGACACTTATTAGGATAGTTTCTGTTACTTATCATTTAGCACG
>NW_011263924.1:0-343 GCF_000146605.3 Meleagris gallopavo
ACTGGAATGCTTTGTTCCACAGGCCTGATTTAAAAGTCTTGCTGCTGTTTGTTATAGTAACGGCTTTTCAATAGCAAGCAAATTAAGGCACTCATTTAACTGCTCCTTTTTTGTGTTAGTAGGATTTTGTAATAGATGACAACCTCAGAAAGAAAAAAAAGAGCAGTGTTCTTTTTCTACTATTTAAGATTGTTTAAACAATAAATATATAGCATGTTTCATAATGACATTGAAGTAACCAAGAGAAGGAGGCATGGTGTTCTGGATAATGCTATATGCGGATGTATTCCTGTGTGGCTTTTCTTCCCAATGCCAGTTAACCACCCACCCAAAGCCATAAAAA
>NW_011263925.1:0-395 GCF_000146605.3 Meleagris gallopavo
TTATTACAGCATGTGGTAAAATTGAGACAAACTACCTGAACAGCTGATGTCAGTTAAAAAACAAAAAACAAACAAACAAAAAAAATGGTTTCATGAGTTGAAGATACTGCACAAAAGCCACAAATACTTCTGTAACATTTTGGACTGGCTTGAATAAAAATAAAAAGAAGTATAGCTGGGATTACATTCTTTGTTCTCTATCTAAAGTAGGATCAGCTTAGTTTTCTAAAACTCTTATTTTGAGTGCACAAGGATCTATTCCTAATTTTTAAAAAGTAATATGATCTTTTCTTTGTATTTTCACCAGAAATCATTGGGCTTAATTGCAAGCCAAGACCAACAAATTGCACACTGGCTATTTTTGTTCCTTGCATGGCCCTGTAAGATGCATATAC
>NW_011263927.1:0-562 GCF_000146605.3 Meleagris gallopavo
GTCTGGTAGGCTACCCACCAACCTCACAAGAAAACAAGCACAAAGTGCATTGTGACATTGTTTCAGAACTGACTTTAAAAAAAGTTTAATTTTCTGCTTATATTAATTTTCTGTAATTTCACTACTAAAATCAACAGATTTAAGAGATAAGATCTTCTTCGGGAACTGGGAGAGGGTTGAGTGGAAGCTCAGGTAATACCCAAACTTGTGGAAAAAACCAAGCAGCTCCAATGGTATCCCTGATAGAATGGTTCTCTAAACTAACACTCTGTAATTCTATCCGATAGCTTCCTGAAGGTCAAATGTCTTGGTAAAATGTAAATTCAAGAAGTAAGTCATGTAGCTACTTCAATGCCATTTAGAAATCCCTGTAACAGATGACAAGGCTCGTGTATCGATCAAGTGGAGCAGAAACCAATTTGGTCTATGTAAAGTGTTGGAAAGACATGTCAGCAGGTGCAGGGTGAAGCTGTGCATCTTCATATCTGTGAAGTGAAGTCCAGTCTAAGTTTTGTGTGGCAGTAAGTGTACCAAAACTCTTCCTGGTTTGGGCATTAGATCC
>NW_011263928.1:0-336 GCF_000146605.3 Meleagris gallopavo
AAAACTAGTCACTCTGTTTTGGAAGTTTTGCAAAAGAAAATGAGAAAGCAGTAAAGAACAAAATTGACTATCAAGAGTTGCATGTTTTCTCTGGAAGCATGGTTCCTAAAAAGGAGAAGATAATTAAAGCTGTAGCTGAAGAAGGTTCTCAATATTCTTTTAACAGCCGTAAAATTAACAATTTGTAGTGCATATTCCCCAAAGTTGAAGGACATGCTTACATTTCTCTTATTAAAGAGTTTAAAAAAAAAAACACCAACCTATTTCTAATAGTTTAGTGTAATAAAAACAAGCTCATTTTAACGTAATTCTAGGATTTGTGTAGTTGGTATTTAG
>NW_011263929.1:0-413 GCF_000146605.3 Meleagris gallopavo
CTGGGAGTATCACTGATCTGTTTAATAAAAAAGGAAAAAAAGTTAGAAAGAATAAGCATAGGAAAAAACAACAACAAAAACCAAGCAATAACCAGTTAATTTACTTGCTGGTTTATACTTTTCTGAGCTATTATTAATAGAGGAATGTGTTGCCAAAACACTGGAATAAACTAATTTAAATAATTTTTAGATATCTGCTATGAATTGACAAGAACAATGAGTTTTCAGGAGCCATGCATGCATTGACTATTGGCATAGTCCTCTGATGGCTGAAGTGAGTTTCAGAACATGCCACAGCTTTTCTGGGCATCCTGGGCCAGGTCCTCAGCACTCTCTGGGTGATTTCCTCTTAGCATCTAATCTAAATTTCTCCTCTTTTAGTTTAAAACTGTTCCCCTTGCCCTATCTACCCA
>NW_011263930.1:0-455 GCF_000146605.3 Meleagris gallopavo
TTATTTGATTCTCAGCAAAAAAACAAACAAAAAAACAAAAAACCAATACAGTACTAGTTGTAAATTAAGAGAAGACACCCTGCATTAATTTACTGGAGGTTAAATATTTCACTTACATTACAGTGAGGGAGAAAAGAAACTGTAGCACAGCTCCACTATGCAAGTGCTGCATCAGGTCTGATTTTTGTTGCATGAGTTACTTAAATCCTCTGGGGAAACCAGAGAGGGGAAAAAAAAACTCCCTTTTTTCCCTTTCCTACTTTTATGTACTATGGTAAACAGAATACTTCAAGTTCGTGTATCCATATTGGAGAAAAAGGTTTTAATGTGATATTTGAACACACCAAAATAAAAAATGTGAAATTCTGCATTAACATCTGTGCCCGCTGTGCTATATGGTAGCTAGTCTTATGCAAAAACTTAAATATTTTGTTCTATAGAGGCCATGACAGCTT
>NW_011263932.1:0-442 GCF_000146605.3 Meleagris gallopavo
TTTGTGCATTTTCCCTCTGCTATTTCAAGCCTATATTACCTCAATTTCAAGTCTATCTCTAGCCAATAAAAGAATTTCCCTCCACTCAATGCACGTATATATGGAAGGTTCAAGGTAAGCATGAGTATTATACATGCTTTGGAAACACGCAGAGGTTTGTACTTCCAGTGAACATCAAATAAACCTTTGACTGGTCTATTTCAATAACAGCCTTTATTCTGCTTTAGGGTATGAATAACCATTTCTTAAGCAAAAGGTTCCTCAAAAAAGTCTCAAAAAAAAAAAACAACATAAACACATATGAAGATGCTTGTTCTTCATTGCTAAGTAATTTTTATCTGTGAGCTAATGTCAAAAATTAGTTTAAAATCTGCCAATCTCACTTAGAGATTGTTAGATTTTTTCCCACACTGAGCATGTACCTCCCAAGCACTCGAGTCTT
>NW_011263934.1:0-359 GCF_000146605.3 Meleagris gallopavo
AAGCATAAAGAAGCCCAGCAGCCACGGCAGGACAGCCGAAGCTAACAAAAGTCCCCTGCTGGAGGCAAACAACCAAAGAAATCCAAGATGAGGAAAGAAGTCAGGCTGCGCTGCTGGCTGGCGGACTGCTTTGCCAGCCTGGACAAGCAAAACAAGCCTCCTGGAAGGGAGGACCTCTGTCTCTTAGCGGCTTGGGCTGGTACGCAAGCCACTAAGTAGCATTCGTGTTCAAAAGGCCCTGCAACGAGGAGGCCAAAGAAGGGCCCAGAGGAACAGCAGAGGACTGAGCAGGAAGGCAGGAGGAGGCAGAGCGTGGGGCCAGCAGCCACTTCCCAGTGGAACACGACTGACCCAAAGCT
>NW_011263938.1:0-514 GCF_000146605.3 Meleagris gallopavo
TTTTCCTGCTAGATGTCCTTCCTTAAGGACGTGTAACTGGTGCAAAATGATACTTGCAAATAGAGGCTTTTAAAATCCCAGCAAAAAAAAAAAGTAAGTGAAGCTAAACAAAGTGACAATATCTTCAGAGTTAAAAAGGCAAGGTAAATTTTTGGAGAATCATAGAATGGCTTAATTTGAAAGAGATCGTGAAGATCAATTTTCAACTCCTCTGCTGTGGGCGGAGTTGCCAGTCACCAGGTCAAGCTGCCCCAGGCTCCTTCCTGCCTGGCCTTGAACGCCTCGAGGAAGCATTACCTGGCAGTGTCCAGAGAAGGGCAGGAGGGTGGCTTTTTCCGGAGATGTCCATGCACCACTCCAGAACAGGTTAAGAGTGGTGATGACAAACAAAGATGATCATAGTCCTTTTCCTCTGTTTATGTGCTTAGTAAAATCAAAGTATGGGGACGGCTGAGAAATGCATGGTTGGCTATATTTACGTGGAGGTGATACGAATGAACTGTTTCTAGCTCCC
>NW_011263939.1:0-525 GCF_000146605.3 Meleagris gallopavo
ATAAACCACCCAGTATTTAATTCAATCCATCCAAGAAAGCTGATTAACAAGGTAGATTTGGGAAGCTGCCTAGTGGATTACCAGGCTAGCACACTTAGTGGATACAGTGACAGAACTGAGGACCAGAAGACTGAGCAACTAGAAGAACTAACTTGGGAGCAACAGCTCAAGTATCCAAGGTGACTATCAGTAGGCCTTAGTAAAGATTTTGGTAACGGTCTCATTTACTGGGCAAACTACAAGAAGACTGTCTTAAGACTAACACAATAGGGAAGACCTGATGTGGGGAGAGTAAATATATGACTAGAAAAAAACAAATGTGTTTTTAACTGCAAGTGAAGCCCAAGGGAAAAGAAGCTGCTCACTTCTATACGGAAGGACTCAGCTGCTCACAACAGCAAGCCATTGGTTATCAACAGGCAAGTAATAGATTTGTCCTTCTAGGAAAAGAGAAGATGGAAACCAGAAGTTATTGCTTGTACTTTATATGTTTCCAGGTTTGCCTAGAATTTGTCAACTGTTTCT
>NW_011263940.1:0-469 GCF_000146605.3 Meleagris gallopavo
AAAAAAATTTGAGAGGTGAATATATTACTGGCAAAATCTTTACATAAACACTTTCAGGCAGTCAATACTTAATTATTTTATTCTTTCTCCCCCTCTCAAAAAAAAATAAAAATAAAAATTAGCCAGAGAAAAACAAGCATTGGTAGGAATAGGGATGAACATAGAAGAAGAACTGATAAGGAGGAGAGTGGAAAATGATTTTGAAAAGGGAAATCAGAAGAGATAAACTGCAGACTGAAGTAATACTCCCTGTATAAAACTCACAATGCAATAAGATTGAATTATGAGGAAGGTATGATTATGTTGTTAAAGAATAAACACCATTATGCAAACTACTAAGAAACGGAAAATAGATGTGTGGCTACGGAAATAGATTTTGTATACGATAAGTTGTGATCATAAAAAAAAATAATATTCATTTAGTATTCCTAATCTAATGTATTCCACATAATGTTATTTATTATACCAA
>NW_011263941.1:0-353 GCF_000146605.3 Meleagris gallopavo
TTCCTTCCTTGATTTATAAGCAACAGCATTTTTTAATTATCCAGATGATTTTAATTTTCTCAGCCATACCTCTACTTCGTAAAACATTAATCTCGCACTTTGTTCTTTGACAGTCTCTACCCTTCACCACTTCTCCAGTTCATGATGAAACCAGATCTCAATAGTATTACACACCACATCTTTCTCTCTAAAGTAATTTGATCTTTTCCACTTGATCTCTCTTTTTGTCCTCTAAATGCTATATTTTTTTTCCTGTATACCGTTCTAGAGCTTACTTAAAAAAAAATAATTAAAAAAAAAAAACCAATTAGGATAACTAGACGTAACTACAGCTTCTTCATCCCCTTCACCCA
>NW_011263942.1:0-463 GCF_000146605.3 Meleagris gallopavo
GAAATTGGATGCAGCCACCATTTTTTACCCTACTCCATATTATACAGTAATGAAAATTAATACTGATTATAAAGAGAAGAGGAAAAAAGAAAGAGGATAAAAACACTGTGCTAAAATTAGCATGGTGGCAATCAGAATTTGCCAGGTGAAAAAGCTTTTGGTAGAAAAAAAAAAACAACAATGACAACAACAACAACGAACACTCAATAAAATCATATCCTTTCTCACTGTCTTTATTACTGCTAACATACTGCATTAAATAAACTGTCTGGACTTTTCTGAGAATCATATATATAAATATTTGACTCCTAAGATATAAAAGGACTTAATGTTGGAGTATTTCCCTGTATTTTTGTCACATTTGGTCTTTCTGCCTTCAATAAGACTCTGGAAAAAGACCTATTGCAGGCCATTAGTATTTTAAAGGAGAAATGTGTATGAAGGTGCTAAAATATTTGGATTT
>NW_011263943.1:0-501 GCF_000146605.3 Meleagris gallopavo
GGGGCACATCTAGGGTACTGGTCCAGTTCTGAGTTCTCCAGACAAAAGAAAAAAAAAGGAAGCACAGCCTTCAGGCTAGATAATCAAACTGTCCTCAGCCCTTCTCCACAGGACAGGCCTCCCTCCCCTTTTACCAGCCTTGTTGCCCTACTCTGGATGCTTTCAAGCACTTTAACATCCTTTTTATACACATACACACAAACACACATGTATATAAAATATATAGAGCCCAGAACTGCACACAATATGCAAAGTGAGGTTGCACCAACCAATACTGGTTGTGGTGTGTTTAATGTATCCCAAAATGTGGCTTGTCATCTTGGCTGCCAGGGCACACTCCTGGCTCATGATGAGCCTATGAGCACCAGCTGTGACTAGGTCTGGCATTGCTCATTCCCAGGTACAGAACCCGATATTTCCCTTTGTTCAATTTCATACCATTAATGATTTTCCATGTGCCAATCTATCTAAAACTCTCTGCAAGGCCTCTGCAAGAAGAGT
>NW_011263944.1:0-467 GCF_000146605.3 Meleagris gallopavo
GCTGCCTATCCTACTGCAGCAAGAAGAACTGGCGCTGGGGCCTCTATCTTCTCAGTCCCACTGTGGACAGCCAACCTCATTGCTTTCTGCCCTTTGCTGCGCTGCAGGACTGGCACTGCTCCCAGCCCATACTGAAAGCCTGGGGAATGCCAGGCCCAGGTCCCTGCCTTCAGGGATCAGGACAGCCACTGTGTCCTCTCTGTAGAAGACGGCTGAGTAGTGAGCAGAGGAGCTGCAGCTGCTGTTCCTACACAGGAAGGAGCAGAAGAACATTTGTGAGATCGCTTAACAGGGAGAGCACCTTCTCCCTGGAAGGGTGTGACAGGGACCTACTACTCACTGACTGTGTGTCCTGGTGGGCTCCCTCCTGCAATTACAGGGGTTGATGTCCTCAGCCAAAGGAGCCCCTCTGGCTGAGGATCTGCAGGAGCATTTTTTGGGACTGCTGCCTCTTGGCTGGGGCTGCA
>NW_011263945.1:0-438 GCF_000146605.3 Meleagris gallopavo
TCTGGATGCCGTTAGGAAAATAAGTAACACAATTCAGCAAAGGAGTTATAAATAAGACACCAAAAGAGAGAAGAGTGATGCTCATGAGTACATACAGAGTGACCATGGGCTCTTTATTACTAACAGGGAAAAATGTCTTGCTACAGAACTGACAAAGATGCAAATGACTCTGCACTGGATAGGGTTAACTATTATTTTGGCTGTTTTCCTAAAAGAAAAAGGTTGCAAAAGCTTAAGAAGTTGCCACAATTAAAAAAAAAAAAAAAGGAAGGAAAGAGGAAAGTACAATATTACTTGGAATAGACAAAGCAAATAACATGCTTGCCTGAATTCTTAAAGGAAAAAATTTTTAGGCAGTAGTGAATTCTGTATATTGTAAAGTGGATATATCCAATAGCCAGATAATATATAATTTGTGTTACTTTTCCGGGGTAACAT
>NW_011263946.1:0-412 GCF_000146605.3 Meleagris gallopavo
GGTCTTGAGTTACTGTATGTTTCTGCCATGCTATAAACTGTTCAGGAAGATATACTTAATCCTGAAGACTTGTAAGCAAAAGGTGCAAGGGTATAGCACAATTGTAGTCTTACAAAAACAAAACAAAACAAAACAAAAACCAACAAACAAAAAAAACCAAAACCAACAAACAAAAAAAACCTGAGAGCTGCCTTTTCTGAATGGATTTCATATGAAAAGTAGCACATAAGGTACAATTAATATTGAAGAGTTCTTAAGCAGATTATACTATGTTTTAAAACTAATTTTTTCTTAAGCTTTTCTATTTCCTGGATGCTATGTGTACCATAAGGTCAAAAATGGAATTGTTGTCCAGATGGCAGATAACTGCTGTGGCACTGGTCCCCTTCAGCATGCAGTCTTCCCTCAGATC
>NW_011263947.1:0-521 GCF_000146605.3 Meleagris gallopavo
TACTTTTTAGTCCTCTATAAATACATCTTGCAACAAAACTCTTAAGTCTGCCATCTTTAGATCAGAGTTAGAGTGCAGCTGTTACTACAGGTTAGTGTGCAGTGAATTGTTAATGCGGTAAGGAAATGTCCTTTTATTTGCGTTGTTTCGTGTTTGATGTTCCTGCCTTTTCTCTTGAAGAAGATGCACTAGGGAGCTGTTCTGGGCTTTCTGTTGTTTGGCAGCAGTACAGTGATATTGCTTTGAGATTTTTTTATTTAATAAAAAATTGTTACCAGGTTAGAGTGTGTGTGTTGTTGTTTTTGTATTTTGGTTTGGTTTGGTTTTCTTAAAACTTTCCTTTTTTCTTTTATATCTTTAGTCCATGCAACAGACAACACCAGAATGGAGTTAATCATCCCAGGAGAACAGCATTTCTATATGAAAGCAGTTAATGCAGCTGAAAGGCAGAGGTGGCTGGTAGCACTGGGAAGTGCAAAGGCCTGTTTAGCAGATACTAGAACAAAAAAGGAGAAAGGTAT
>NW_011263950.1:0-401 GCF_000146605.3 Meleagris gallopavo
CAAAACGACAGCTGCATTTACATGCCTTTTAGCCAGATCACTTTACATCAGATCCAGTGTTTACTGAAGTCAATGGAAAGAAAGTTATCTTTGCTTTAAAGGGAATGGAAATAATATTTATGGACAAATATTTGTTCACTCCTGTGTGTACTACGGGCCTTGCTTATATTCCTCAAAATGACTGCAAAGTTTCAGAAATTTTCAATATTAGCAGCACGCTTGCTTACACAGGCAAGGAGATGTCATCAGAGCTTTTTTTTCAGGTGGATTTCCCACTGCTGGAAGCTGGCAGGATAGTAGCTGTGAGGAATCAGTAGCAGCATGACCAGTGCATTGTATTATTGGGGGATTGGATTTGTGCATGTTTTTCCCCCAGTAGCTCTGAGGAAATGCCAAAAGGA
>NW_011263951.1:0-450 GCF_000146605.3 Meleagris gallopavo
GTCTGCAGATGTACATTCCTGTAAGCAAGATCCCTCCCACTTTTGAAATCCCATTTTATTTTCCACTGTCACTGAACTTTTTAATGGCAATACTAATTAAATAAATATGAAACCCTTTGTAGTTGTCTAGAGGACTGCACACTGTCCCAATAAACAATGACGCAGTGTCGGCTATTCATGCCCCCATTCTGCAGTAACTTCTGCATGTAATCTCCTTAGTTAAAAAAAAAAAAAAAAATCAGCTAGTAAAAAAAAAAAATTAGTAGTCTGCAACAAAAATCCATTCACTTGCCTGCTAACTTGTTCTCCGTTCTCTGCATGGATTTCTTGTTGAAGATTAAAATCAAGCTCATATTCTCATGTATATTTTAGAAGCTACTCAAGTGCCCAATTCTCAGCTTGTTTTAAAACTGCATAAAACTTTGGAAGGTAGGGCAGCAGTTAACAAAT
>NW_011263963.1:0-350 GCF_000146605.3 Meleagris gallopavo
GAGCCCCGGCGCTGCCCCGCACCACTTCCGGACGGCCGCCGCCTCGCGGCGCAGAGTGATGACGTCACTCGGCGGGGGCGGCGCGGCGACGGAGCGACGGAGCGGCGCTGAGGCGCTGGCGCTATGGAGACGCCGCCACGCATGCGCTGTCGCCGCGGGGACGGCAAGGACGGAGGGCGCGCCGTCGCCATGGCGACGCCATTGAACAGCACCGCTCTTGCGGGAGCTGCGTTGAGACTCGCGCTGTCTCTGGCTTCCCAGAACGGCTTTCTCCAGGCTGCTTCCCAGGTCCCGGCACTTCTTTAAAGCCAGGCGCACATCTCTGTCCAGTTCTCTGTCGTCCCGGCTCC
>NW_011263966.1:0-329 GCF_000146605.3 Meleagris gallopavo
ATTGATGACATAGGCTCTCTGGGCTACCACGGATGCAGTGCTGGCATCGACATTGCCATAAAGAGGGACTCGCTCCAGTATCACCCAGTGCAGTGCAGACCACAGCCCAGGCTTCATTCACTGGCCTCGTGATGCGCTTGCAAATGACCTTGCTGTTCTCCCCTCTTCTCGCAGCTATGGGTGAACCAAGAAGATGGAGTGGAGGAGGGAACCAGCGAAGTGCAGAATGGCCACTTGGATCCAAGCGCCGACTGCCTCTGTCTTGGCAGAACCGTCCAGAACCGAGATCAGATGAGAGCCAATGTCATCAATGAGATCATGAGCACGGA
>NW_011263971.1:0-400 GCF_000146605.3 Meleagris gallopavo
ACCTTTGCTGTAAAAAAAAAAAACGACTGTCGTGGTAAAATATTTGCCCTTCTAACATACAAGAAAGTTTTCGGCTGTCAGTGGAGCAGGTTAATTGCAAGACTTTTTCTGTTTGGTGCTTCTTTCATTCATTCAGTCAGAATGTTGTTTACCTGAGGAGATGCACCATCAGGGATATATTTTTGAGTGAAGTGGAAAAAGGCTTTCTGAGACCCCTTGAAGCATGAATGCTTTGAAGCCTTTCTGAAGGTTCTCAGGAAGGTGCCTCCATTGATACATGAAAAACCCTGATCTAACTTAGTTACGTTTTTTATCACTTGTCTTCTTGTAGTCTCTTCAGTGTAGATGAATTCACAAAGTTACACTCATCATGATTCCCCAAGTGGAACTGCTGCACTAG
>NW_011263977.1:0-335 GCF_000146605.3 Meleagris gallopavo
TCATCAGCAGGCAAGGATGGTTTGAGCCAGTGCAAATAACTCCAGTACTGCACGTGATGTTAATGGCCCCTCAAGAGGCTCAGCACCACTCAACACCCTTTTAATCTCCTGGCGAATATACAGGAACAGAAGAGCTTGGAGAAAGCATGGACATTATCACATTGTAGAGTAGCTCCTCAAAACCAGGTTCCGAAAAGCACTTAAGCCTTCTGTGTGCTGTTCCAAAAGTTGGTTTTTTTTTTGTGTTGTTTTGTTTTTTTAAACCACTAAGTTAACTAGTAGGTCAGAACAGTAATGTATGCTTCAGTAAGCTGGATGGAGGTGTCCTGTTACTG
>NW_011263978.1:0-311 GCF_000146605.3 Meleagris gallopavo
GTGCTTTATTTTACTTTTTCTCTTTTGGAAGTTCTGATCTACCTGCACGTCATTTTTTTTTCATCCAAAATTTGCTTCTTTGACTTTTTTTCCCCCAAATAACTGTCTTCTAATCCCCGTTTAGAATCCAAGCTTTCCACAACTTTGAAACTCCAATGTACCTAAAAAGTTATGCTTTATAATCCCTGCAGTTTTACACCTATCTTCCATGCCCTTGAAGGAAGTTTCCAATACAGAGATCTCAATTTTGCCATGATTTCTTTCATTCTGGTTCCAGAAGACTACACATTTTTCTCTCTTCTCCATTTCAT
>NW_011263980.1:0-482 GCF_000146605.3 Meleagris gallopavo
ATTCTGATTTATTATATAATATCTCACCAGTATAACCTTTCATTGTTTTATAAAATAAAAATATATAAAACAAAACAAGAAGCAAAAGAAATTTAGAACGCTTTGTTAATTGGTGAAGTTTCACTCCAGTACGGCTTGCAGCTGACTAGTTGTAGATACCTCCGCATCACTGACATTTTTACCTTGATAACATGTCCACATACAGGTTTACGTAAAAGCTACTAGCAAAAAAAAGACCCCACAAACTATATTTGTGCATATTTTTTTTGTAAATGCATACCTATAAACACAAATACATACATAGATACATCCCAAGATCATGTATTAATAACTAGAAAAATGTAAAGTTTCACAAAATACTAAATATAATTAAGATTATACCTAGGAAGTAATATCCATATCAAAAATGACAATGTTCGACTGCAAATATTGACCTTTTATTATTTATCAAGTGAAAAAGCCTTAATTTGCCTGTTATTCAA
>NW_011263981.1:0-417 GCF_000146605.3 Meleagris gallopavo
GCTCCCAATGCTGAATATATTATACTACACATAATACCACCTAGCCAGTTAAAAGAGGGAAAAACTTCATCATAAGAAATCCCCAAATGACCACAGTGAGGGAAACCATAGCTCCAGCACTGGCCGCTTTCTGCTGCATCCACCAGCAGCTAGATTTTGCCCTTTGGGCCACAAAAGAATGTTTATGCTTGCTTCTAAATGACTAATCTGCTAGCAACACTTTAAATTCCTCCAAGACCACTCCTCTGGGATGAACATGAAGTGTGCACCCCTCTCCAATACATGCCCTCACCGCCAAAAAACAGGAAAAAAAACAAAAACAAAAACAACCCACATAGTATCACTGCCACTTAGGCTATTAATGTACACTGAACAGCCCCAGTAAGTGTATATACATACCTGTAGCTAGATCTGATT
>NW_011263985.1:0-456 GCF_000146605.3 Meleagris gallopavo
TGTTTGGATAAGACAATCAATGGGGTTAAAAAGGACTCATGTCTTAGTCAAAACTGATCACAGAAAGAAAAAAAAAGGAAATAATCTGAAATGCATGTGGCCTCAAGAAAGCTTCCCTAAGTAGTAGCTCATTGAAAACTACAGGCCTAAATCTTTTCCTTATATATCCATGGTGACTTAATAAAGAAAAAGGTTCAGCTGAAAAATCTTGGTAATTCCCATTTTGCTGTGTTAGAACAATGTCATCCTTTCTGGCTGCCTTTCTGCATAAGGGCTTGAGAGAGCTCTCCCTCTCCATCCCAACACACATACGTATTGCATTAATAGCTTGCATCTCACACTTAACATTAGTGGTCTGCTAAACCAATGTGGAAAAAACATTTGGTTCTGGAATGGGATTTAGGCTCTTCACATCTCAGCCACAGAAATTGTGATGATTTGCTAGCAGAACCTCAG
>NW_011263986.1:0-455 GCF_000146605.3 Meleagris gallopavo
AGTCCCTTCAAACACAAGCAATTCTAAGATTTTTAAGACAAGGCTGGTTTAGCTCTACAAGCAGGTGTGCTTTGTACATCAACCAAATCTATTTATGTACATCAATAAATCTATTTGGCTAAAAAATAACAGTGCAGATTAAAAAAAAAGAAGACAACAGCTATGGAAAACTGATCAAGAGCAGCTTTACTTTACTGGCTACCAAAGGAATGTTGTGCTTCTATTCTGATGTTTCTCATGGGATCCAAATTGTCTCCTTTACAATACTGCCCATACAAACATTTATATTACTTCACTAATACAATTACACATGTGGACCAAATATGATCAGTCTCGCTGTTTCAGTGAATGGAAGTGCAAGTTAGGAAGGAGAAGACAACTTCCACTCTCCACATCTGGTAGACTTCAAATTGTTTTGCAAGGGTTTTAGAAAGCTTGATGTTAGACATAACGGG
>NW_011263987.1:0-334 GCF_000146605.3 Meleagris gallopavo
CTATAACCTAGAAAATGTTCATAATTACACACTGAAAAATAATATTTTTAACAAAAAACATTTTAACGCCACTAACTTTAGCTTGCATATACTACAACAAAAACAGACAGACTGAAGACAGTTTGTAAAGAACTTTTTTCTTTTTCAGTGACACAACTTGGCCAGTGAACCTTGGGATTTGGTTTGATACATTCAAAAGGATTTTCCACCTCAAAAACGCCTTTGTTTTTTTAAGACTACCCAAAGACTTCTCATACAATTTTCATTTTAAAAACTATGAATCAGACACCCAGAAGTTAGAAAATGAGATCCAGACCAAGAGAGAGCATCTTCA
>NW_011263989.1:0-307 GCF_000146605.3 Meleagris gallopavo
AAAATAAAAGTTGAAAAAAAGGAAGAAAACTTGGGACTTTCAGTACTGAGTTCCTGATTCTCCTTGTAGTGAAACTGAAAAAGCACAAATATCTAAACATCAGTTCAAATCGAAACAGATATTTGGAGAGGAGGGTTCTTTTTCAGGTAAATGAAGAGACTTTCAGGACAGCCCAAAGTCTTTTTCTTTTTTTTTCTTTTTTTTTCTTTATCCCCCCACCCCCCCTAAATTTTCAGGTCTAACTCTATTTTTACTGTTTTCCTTCATTTTTTAAATTCAGGTCAAGTTCAAAGGGAATACACTATTT
>NW_011263993.1:0-339 GCF_000146605.3 Meleagris gallopavo
AAAAGAGACTGGCCTCACCACTATGGCCGCCACACCTCCAGACTATTTTATAAACCTGGATCAGGTCCCCTCTCAGTCTTCTTTTCTCAAGGCTAAACAGACCCAGTTCACTTAAGCCTTTCTTCATAGGGGAGATGCTCCAGGCCCTTCACCATCTTTGTGGCCCTCCGCTGGACTCTTTCCAAGAGATCCCTGTCTTTTTTGTACTGAGGAGCCCAGAACTGGACACAGTACTCCAGATGAGGCCTTACCAGGGCAGAGTAGAGGGGGAGGATCACCTCCCTCGTACCTGCTGGACACGCTCTTTTTAATGCACCCCAGAATGCCATTGGCCTTTTT
>NW_011264005.1:0-330 GCF_000146605.3 Meleagris gallopavo
TGCAAAATAATCTTATAGAATGTGAGTAGTTCTCTTGTTTAAGATTTGTTTATTTCTTTGGATGTACTCTTACCTTTCAGCAATATATAATTACAGATAGGTTTTGTTTGAATAGAAGAAAATAATCTGACATGATGAAGATGTTTTGCTGTGTTTATACAGGGGAAAAAAAGTACCAGTAAGGGCTTTCTGCATTTTTCATATATAATTATTGTCTGAAGATGCTTCCATGGTAGTTCAAGCGAAGTTGAGCTGCAGCTGCTGGGCGTCTGACCTTTCCTCCATCCCTTCTCTTGGCATGGCCTCGCATACATCTGATTCCTCAGGGAA
>NW_011264006.1:0-371 GCF_000146605.3 Meleagris gallopavo
GGTGGGCTTCTTTGAGTAGAATTCGATCACATATTTTGTTTTGAAAAAAAAATTGTGTGTTTTGGCAGCTAGAAAAAGCTACGTTGCTGATGTCTGTGAGCCACTTGTTCATGATTACTAGAGCAAAAAAGGGGAATCCTTTAATTCAGGTGACTGAATTGGGTTGAGAGGCCACACAACCCTCTTCCCTGATCTGGTATGTGGAAGGTGGATGTGATGTCTAATTGCTTCCCTGTTCCAAGGAAAATATAAAGGTTGTTTATGTTTTTCTTGCTACTTTCTGGAAAGTCACCTAGAGTCAGCTGCAAATGAAGGAAAACTGGAAAAATAGAACAGTATGTGATTGGTTTTCTTGGTGTTTGGGTGATATT
>NW_011264008.1:0-336 GCF_000146605.3 Meleagris gallopavo
TTTTTTTTCCTCCTAACTTTGCTTTTCCCAGGCAACCCAATTCCAATTGGGTGTTTGTCACACAGTCTAGTATTTCAGAGGTGTTTGAATCTGATTAATTGCTCAATTTGAGTTGTAGAAACTCGAACTCAAGGAAGTAAAGGTTGGGGGCAGCTTGGGTTGTAGTGATCATGAGACGGTGGAGTTCAAGATCCTGAGTGGAAGAAGCAAAAGCAATAAGTAGGATTGCTACCCTGGACTTTAGGAGAGCCAGCTTCGATCTCTTCTGGGACCTACTTGGAGCTATCCCGTGGGCTCCGGGTGTTAGAAGGTAAGGGGGCCTCTGAGAGCTGGTCA
>NW_011264010.1:0-398 GCF_000146605.3 Meleagris gallopavo
GTGTTGTAAAAGTGTTACTTCTGGCATTCCAATCCCTGTTTAAAATACTCTTGTTTTGCTGGGGGATCCTGGTTAAGACTCATGCCCCAGGGGAATTCAGTGCTTCCCATGAGGAAGCAATGAATTCTATTCCCCAGCAAAACAGAATTCTTGTAAAAATCCTTGTTTTGCTGGGGGACAGTGGTTGCTAATCTTATCCAGGGAATTCAGTGCTCCTGTGCCCCATGGAAGTTTGTGCATTACACAGCAAAACACAAGGGATTTTCACCCAATAGCTAAGACCAGCCAGGATAAAAAGCTGTTATGGGACAAAGGATGTCAAAAGAAATTCTGAAATAGACCCTCTGGGCTGTATTTTGGCTCATTGGAGAGACATTGCCAGCGAGCCAGAGGGAACA
>NW_011264012.1:0-479 GCF_000146605.3 Meleagris gallopavo
TTTATTCTTCTTATTCCTCTTTATTAAATTGAATTGTGAGAGAGCAATATTTGTATAGAAAGAAAAAGAAAAGAATAAAAGGCATGTTATTTCAGATGTTATGAAATGTTAGGGAGGTTTAGAAACAGAAATCCCTTGATGTTTAACATATTTGACCAAGAACAAATTAGGTGAAACAATAAGTTCATAAGATCTTGATTCCATGTCTGTAACTTGAGCATGCTTTTCCTAAGCTGTAGTACAGGGCTTAGAGTTTCACATTTTCCAAATGACACATAAAATGTTGGCAAAGCATCCTGAATGCCAGTTTCAGCTTTGAATTAACTATGATCAGGATAATAGAGTGTATTGAAGGATATGCTCCAGTTACAACTAAAGATACTGCAACCTTCACAAATCTTTGCTTTGAGAAGTTGACAAAGTCAAAAGAATTTGAGCTACAAAACTGGAAATATATAGGATCAGGAAAGAATAATGGA
>NW_011264013.1:0-444 GCF_000146605.3 Meleagris gallopavo
GTGTGTATTTGCAGTACGGTTCTTTGGAAGCAACCTGTATTTGGGATATACTTGAAAATTAAATTACTGATGCAGACAAAAAAGTTCCTGCCAAAGAAAAAAATACATAGCGGGGGCACAGTAAAAATGTCATAACGAGTGCTGTTTTATTTGACTGTGAATTAAAAAATGTTTTTCATGAGCACATATTCGCATCATTTCATCAACTAGAAAAATGAAAGCCCTCACATTAGCATATTCTGCTTAATTCTGTGTTGTTTTATCTTACACTGAAAATCAAAATGGATTGTTTCTGTATATTTCAGTATTTCTGGGAGTTCATGCTCTTGAATAGATATTTTCACAAAATCTGAGCAAGATAAAGAATCATTGTTCCATTTCACAGTTATGAGACTGAGGTATAGGAAAAACTGGGCTTGTCTTCACTGAATAATTCTTAAATAG
>NW_011264014.1:0-482 GCF_000146605.3 Meleagris gallopavo
CCCAAAGTAGGGGAGATTATTGCTGTTATTGTGTGATAGTGCCTCAGTGACTTTATCTTGCTCATTGGCATAGAGAAATTCTGAACGTAAATTTTAAAATATATTTATTTACAAAAAAAAGAAAAGAAGTAGGCAGTGTAAGCATGAAGGATGTTGATGGCATAAGAAAGTGAAGTACTGGATATTAAAATTTTACTGAAACAATCTAAAGCTAAAATGGAAGTGCATAATATTTCAAAAGATTGGGGATGCATAGAAAAACAGGTAACTTAAGAATTGTCTGTGTGTTTCAGGTAAATTCTTTTACAGTTCATTTTTTAAAAATTAAAGAATTACAACCATCATTCTGTAATGTCATTAGCATTTCTTCCATTAGTTAAGAGAAGAATATATGCAGTGTTCAACATAGTTAACTACCTGGTCTATTTAGAAAATCATTATAATGATTATATATATCATTATAATCATAATTAATACTTCGT
>NW_011264015.1:0-315 GCF_000146605.3 Meleagris gallopavo
AATTCTGTAGCAATCTTAAGTCTTCTAGCTGGATTTGAAAGAAGAAAAAAAGCCTCTTGCACTCTTTCTTCACAATTCCCTTCCATCCTCCCCCACTCCCTCCCCCCCCAAAAAAACTTATTTTGTCTACATTATCAGCACTGGTATAAGAAACCTCTTTGGGGAAAAGATGGATAACATTTTTCTTTAATATTTTCAGATCCTAGTTAAAGCATTGGTTTAAAGGCATCCACACTTAAGTCAAAAGAGAGCTTTCACTGATTTTCATTAAACAGAGTAAACCTCATACCTATCAGACTTTTTCTTCTCAAAAGA
>NW_011264016.1:0-379 GCF_000146605.3 Meleagris gallopavo
AATCCTAAAACTTCCAGTGTTTTTTAATGTGGCATTATGAAGTTAAACTGACATAATTTCAACAAGGACATTTGGGTTTCAAATTTTAACAAGAGCCAATTTTCTGAACAGTAAAATGAAAAAGCTTGTTGAAGTTAAAAAGAACAACCCAGAGCATGCTACTCTATCAGCATTTGGCATTTTCACATCTCTCCTGAAATTATCTAGAGGAGATTGACAAATGAATACAGTTCTGCATGCATTTGATGCACTTCATCATTCATGGTAGGGTAGGAAGATATAGCCCAGGACAATTTAAGGACAAAATTAAAAAAAAAAAAATATACAAATAGCTTGAGATTATCTGAGGATCTTCTTAGCCTAACTAATGGCTATTTAG
>NW_011264017.1:0-414 GCF_000146605.3 Meleagris gallopavo
AGGAATTCAAACACATCAACTATATAGACTGTAGTGGATAATACGTAATTTGTAAAAAATAAAAATAAAAATAAAATAAAAATACTAAAAACAAAAGCCTCTTTTCTAGAAAAATTAAAAAAAAAAAGAACCAATTCAGTTTGTCCAAACATCAAGCATATTGAAATTTCTCTGTTCCCTTCATTTTTGTAGATTTCATTTACTTGGACTTTGCTATCACCCCATCTCCCTCTGCTCATCACTGGCCATCGTTAAGCTCTCTTGAACTCCAAAGGTTAATTAGAACATAATTGTTCTCCTTTACAGTGACTGATACATACACTCTGGAGATTCAGAGGCTTCTTCCAGTAAAATGTACTGTCTTTTTATTTAATTAATAAGGACACATGAAATACATGATAACTTTCATTTACT
>NW_011264018.1:0-377 GCF_000146605.3 Meleagris gallopavo
AAAAGTAGGAGGGTAAGGGAAAATAAAAACCACAGTGATTCAGCTACCAGGTTTAATTGAAATTTCTGCACCCATGATCTATTGCTATTTACAACATCATTGTGTATAGTGTTGATCTTTTGTAATAGGTCAATTTTAATCATGATAAAAAGGAAAGATTACACGGGAGAAAAATTAACTACCAGAACACCTTACGTTTTGACTGGACCTTTGACTTTTGGTATTTTTTCCCTTTGCAAAGGAGTCAAAGAAATTTAGGGAGCTTAACAAAAAAAATGAGATAGAATGCTAGCAAGGGAGAAGAGAATATATGTTCATTTATTTGTAACAGTATTGGAAAGTGTTCAACATATTTAAACCAGCAAGGCACACAGGGG
>NW_011264019.1:0-479 GCF_000146605.3 Meleagris gallopavo
GCGTTGGAATATTCCGGTCTTGTGACGTCGTGGTCTTGCCTCCCCACCCTGTCATGGCGGAGCAGCCTGGTGGCCCTCAGTGATGTCACAAGCGGCTGGAATGAGGGGAGGAGCAGTGCGTGCTGCGTCCCTTCATTGGAGCGCTTGAGCTCTGACTGAGTAGCTCGCTGTTGCACTTGTGCATCGACTGAGTACCTTTGTTTTCACACCGTCTTGTGCAGCGTCTTGTAGGTAAGCTGAGAGAGCGTGGGAGAGACGGGTGGGCAGTGAGGGGTTGAGAACTGCTGGCTGGCGGAGCTCGTAGTGCCATCCTGCTTGGTCTTGACCATCAGACGTAATTTTCACCCAGTACGTGCATCCCAAAGCCATGCGTAGAGGCAGCATTTGTCTCATGGCTTTTCCCTCGCCTTCCTTGCTAAATTGTGCAAGCTCAGTGACCGGCTCTTTCTCTCTTCTCTCCCCGCCCTCTGCCTGCTCCC
>NW_011264020.1:0-499 GCF_000146605.3 Meleagris gallopavo
AGAGGTGGAGAAGCAAAATTCAGGCAGGACTGAGAACAAAAAGAAAAGCTGTTTGCAGCAAGACGTACTACTGAGTAACTCTGAGCGTTTGGAATTCCAGAAGACATTAATAAACAGCAACTGAAGAGGACTTGTTTCAAATTACTCATGGGAAATCTGTGCTTTTTACTAACCAATCTCAACCTACTACCATGGTTGCTGCTACTGAAACTTTTACTGTTCAAGAAGTCATCTTTTAGTTCCATGCTCTGAGACAACCAGAATAGTGCTCTCAGTCTTTGAATTTAACAGACAGATCTATAATATAAATCCTATAGATCCAGATTTCTCTCGTGCAGGATTACGGCTGGCTTTGAAACCTGCAGCACATTCAGTGAGTGGGGGCCACGTGTTTCCCACATAGCTGGATTTGGGCTTTGGGCACAAAACACAGTTCTTTGCAGTTGCTCTCTTTGGAACAGCACCAACCTACCTGTTAAGGGAGCTTCCTGAAGATTCT
>NW_011264021.1:0-413 GCF_000146605.3 Meleagris gallopavo
GAAAACAAAGTGGCGCTTCTTGGTCTTGGAGCAGTGGAACGTTTGTATAAACTCATCTCACATGAAGATCCTATTGTACGCAGAAATGCCATGATGGTATTTGGCATCATGGCTTCTAATCGTAAGAGTCTCTGTTTCTCAGTATTTTTCCATGTATATGGTTGTAGCTGTTACAGCAATAGGTGGCTCATATAAAATTAATAAATAAATGTTAAAAAAAAAATTCCTATATCAGTAGTTCAAAAGAACTGGTTTTGCTAGAGATTTTGGGGAAAAAAAATTGAAAGATAAGTGTATTTTCCTCCAGTCGTCATTTTTGCTTTGACAGGATGAAACTGGAAGAGTTTACTATTGGAATTCTGTCTATCTGAGAATGCCTGACTTACTTATGATACCCAGCTAATGTGGATATG
>NW_011264022.1:0-428 GCF_000146605.3 Meleagris gallopavo
AAAAACTTAGATATTCAATATCTATGTTTAAATGAGCTTTTTTTTTCCCCCTCTCCTTTTTATTTTATTTATTTTTCTTTTAAACCACTACACAATGTTTTGCCTTTCTTTGATATATTGGCTTGGCCCCATATCTTCCTGAATACAGTGATGTGAGATATTTTTTCCACCCCATGACCAGAAAGCTAACAGTAATACTCTTCAACTACTGTTGCTGTAATAGTTCATTCCCCTCACCTTAAGGAAAGAAGATTTTTCCTTTGTTATAATGAGCTTAAGATAAAACCTTTATAGAACAGCTGCTGCATTCACAAGGTCTGGAAGCTTGCTTTCTCACAAGCAGCTTTCTTGCAATAGCACCTCAAGTCAAGATGCCCACACTGGCATATATTCCTTGATACCAGAGCAGGTGAAGCTGCACCTCGTTG
>NW_011264023.1:0-350 GCF_000146605.3 Meleagris gallopavo
TGAAACCCATGATGTGCTGTCTTAATGCATACCTTCAATATATAGCAGCATGGAGAACCCACCCACAATGCAAAGCATTTTCTGAAAAATCATTTCCATCTCTTGTACATTACTGTTGGGATACGTATGGCCCTACTACAGCATCTAAGCAGCCATTTCCTCTAAGGCCATCTTTTCTATGGAAAATTTTGAGATGCAAGCACCAAGTTGAGAGATACCTTAAAAAAAAAAATATAATAATAATAATAATTTTTAATTGGTTTGGTACAGGAAAGAATTGATAACACAGACTGTGGAAGACTTCAGTCCTTTGAGCCCTTATGGTGTGGAACAAGATGTTAGTGTTGGGG
>NW_011264025.1:0-378 GCF_000146605.3 Meleagris gallopavo
AAGTGAAAGACCTGGGGCTGCGGACGGCTGTGCAGTTCAGCCTTTATCTTCTGTGGGTAGGTATCTTCCGTCAGTTGCTGCCAGGTGTCATCAATAAAAAGAAAGAGGCTATATTCTTTTGGGTTGTCCACTTTAAACTTCTCAGCACATAGTTGGCATACATCTTCTGTAGTGATATACGGTCTTACTAGTAAGGTCTTTCCTGTGCATCCACTGTTAACTTCCTGGAATGCAACTCGAAGGTAGTTCTGTTGGATGAGAAAACAGGTGTCAAGAAAAAAAGAAAAAAAAACAAAGAAAAAACATCCTCTAGAAAATTACAAGAGTCAGCAATGAACAGCCAAACATCCTTGCGTTCTAGTTGTGAAACACATACCA
>NW_011264026.1:0-401 GCF_000146605.3 Meleagris gallopavo
TAACTGTTATAAAGCACCTTAGCAAGTGAAAAGAGAACTTCCTTCACTGTAATATAACTGCCAAACAAACACAAATTGCTTCAGTATTACAGCACAACACGGCACGTTGTCAGTTTTCCTGTCCGCCTTCATTGCTGCTATGTTAACTAATGAATTGCTCTGAAGGAAAGGAGGTCATTAGCACACACACTGCACAAAGCTGATGGTTCCTTGAGTTAAAGAAATGTACTGCTTTTTTTCAGATGTAATTCTTTTTTTTTTCTTCTCATCTGTAAACAGATTCCAGTTGCCCCCACACAAAACCCAAAAAGCAAAAAAAGAGGAACAAATCAACTCTTTCAAGCCCTATGCTAACTGCCTTCATACATCCAAGAGCACTGGCTAACTAGGCTGGTAATCTT
>NW_011264027.1:0-502 GCF_000146605.3 Meleagris gallopavo
AGCTCGGTAGCTCAACAGTTAAGGACAACAATTAAGGACAGAGACAATGCTGCATTACAGCTTCAGGTCCCGAACAAGAAAAAAGGAAAGACTTACAGACAGCTTCTTCATAATGCCTCGTGCCTCTGGATTCAGATGAAGAAGATTCTTCTTGGTCAGATCACTTGCTGTTAAACGAATGCTCTGTAAGAAGCCAAACACCACCAAATCTCAGGTTTCCCGGTTGTTTAGCTGCAGCAGCTAGAAGCAGACAAAAAAAAACAACCTCCTTGCACACTAGGAGGCCACGTACGTGCCAAGAGCCACATCCAGCTTGACCAGCTCATCCCGTACCTGCCCTTGGTGTACTGATGCACCACCGTGAGCAGAAGGTACTTTCAGCATTACTCAAAGCACAGCAAAGCAACAGTCTGCATTCTGCTTAGACCAGAATTCTTAGACAGCTCCCGCTTATGACTAATAATTCTTCAGGTTCTTTTAAGCGACATTTACCTCCTGACAA
>NW_011264028.1:0-394 GCF_000146605.3 Meleagris gallopavo
AAATGTTTTAAAAGAGTTATTTCTCTGAAAAGAACACACACTGATCTGAAAATGACCAGCTATTACACTAAACTAGAGAAATACTACCATAAACTGTGCTGTCTACTTCTTAAATAATACATTTGTTGCAAATGATCTTTTTCCATCTAATGTTATCTCATATATGCCTCTGGAGGCAGCTTGTAAAAGAAACAAAATATTTGAACTCCTAAGTCCCAGACTGAGGATTTTGTGTGGCTCATGATGCAAAATGCTGTTCAGTTTGCAATGTTAGATATTCTAATTAAAAAATGTAGTGAATTAAAAAAAAAAAAAAAGTAAAAGAAAAGAAACTAGAAGAAGATATATATGTATGTATATATATTGTTACTTAAATAAAAATAAATAATGACGG
>NW_011264029.1:0-387 GCF_000146605.3 Meleagris gallopavo
ACTATTTCTAGTCCTGCTGGATAATGATAGCATAAAATGAAAAGAACAGTTGAAACTCAAGCTGTTAAGACATGAAAAAACATTTCTTAGGGAAAAAAAAAAAAACTACACAATAATGAACTCACAATAAGCATTAACCCCTAAATTATCTGAAACAATAAGAAGAGCATTCTGTTAGGTATGATTATTAGAATTCCCTGTACAGTAGTTTTCATTAAATCTAATATTAATTGGATAATGCCTAGCATTACCAATTAATCCTAATATTACCCAACCTCTTATTATTAAAGCAGAGCTTGCTTTAAACCTCATCCTAAGACGTGTAAAGGCAAGAATCTTGGTCATCTTCTACCAAGCACTGCTAGCCTCAACTCTGTAAAACACATT
>NW_011264030.1:0-361 GCF_000146605.3 Meleagris gallopavo
TTTACCTGGAATCTCTCTGGCAGAGTACCTATTCTCCCCCTGCAATACATTGAAAATGTACATATATTGAATACACTGAATAACGCACTGAAAAATGCTGACAAGAAAAAACTTTGATGAGTTTTATATATATATAGCTTGGTAATTTTAGTAAGTTTACACTTAAATAAAAATTTATGTAGTAATTTTTCATTTAAGTAGATAGCGTATTTTTATTATTTTTCTAATACTAATTTTTGCTGTGTTTCAAGAAAAATATGCTGTCCTATCACTGCACGCAATGGTAAAACAAAAGACTGCAGTCTTTGCAAGCACATCTTATTCCATCTTCTGGAATGCTTCAAGATTCCAAATCACAGCA
>NW_011264032.1:0-517 GCF_000146605.3 Meleagris gallopavo
AGGGCTGCATTTTCTGGCCCTGAAGCCAGAGGAATGAGCTTCTTTCTTTTGTGTTTGTGGAAAAGCATCTGTGCCTTGCACAGCCCCGTGCCCACACCACTGCGTGGTGGGGCCAAGATCCCCCTACCTGGCTGAGGGCTGCCATCCTGGCCTGCCAGTCCTGCAGCTCTGCCCGCTCAGCCCTTTCTTTCTTTTCCTTCTCCTCCAGCATGGCTGCCTGCAGGCGACGTTGCTCTTGCTGTAGACACAGGTAGCAGACCTCCTGGGGACACAGGCACGCGGTGCATGGAGTTAGTTTAATATCAAGGCTTGAGGAGCTCCCGTGCTGCGTCCCAAGCCCTCCTGGCTGCAGCGTCCTGCTGCTAACACCACTAATGAAGCCGTGGGGCACCAGCAAGGAGCCTCTTCCTTCCCACGGTTGCCCCACGTTCCTTATCGTCTAAGGATACTGCTGGCAGGAGACTGGTTTGTGTTGGTGACGAGGGACCAGAGAGAGACACTGAGCAGCAATTCACTG
>NW_011264033.1:0-548 GCF_000146605.3 Meleagris gallopavo
AGCTCTGAAGAAGGGAAGTTAATTGTTTACTAACACTGTAAATGGAGAGGAAATTTGCTGAAGTAAATTCATCAAACCAAAAATAAAGTGGTTACTAATTACAGACACTAATTTTGCTCCCAAAAGGGTATGTAGCTCACTTGGGAGACCTGGATGTAACCCTTCCCTGGAGATCACTATCTTATCAAGTAGGTTCTTAGCTATATACAAAGAAAGAGCAATAAGTTTTAAAACTAGCAACTTGTCACTCACGACATTATTCTAGCTATTATATGTATTGAATCGGTTTTAGATTTACTTTTTGTAGTAGCCTTTTATGGATAGCCTTCTCTGGAAGTACTACAAAGAAAGAGAGAAGAAGGGAGGAAAGATCAAGATAACTTCAGCAAACCAAGGACACAGGGAGGGGTGTAAAACAAGATAAAAACTAAATACTTTTTTGTGAAAACTCTCTCTTGATATACTTAGCAGCAATTACATCTTGGCAATGTTCACATGCAGACTGAAACATGACTGTTTACAGCAGAAAAAATGACATTGTCCAGCTC
>NW_011264034.1:0-401 GCF_000146605.3 Meleagris gallopavo
AGCAAGTGAGAAATCACGAGAAAGAAACATTTTTCCCAGCTTTCTTCTGTCATGCCAATTAGTCTCTCAAGGAGGGCAACGTCTGGAAATCAGCTGTCTGCAAGCACTGCCCAACTCTAACTCCAGGTTGTGTCTAACTGCCATGACTTGTGTCAGCAACTGCTCTTCTCCATCTCCTCAATAGCTCTGCACATAGTTGGTGTTGCTGTCGTGAAGAAAACTCCCTTTGTCTTCTGCCCCTAACTCTCAGTCAGGGTTTTTGACAAACCTTCAGCTCTGGCTTGTCCAGGCATAGTGGTAGCCCTTCTCCCTCCCAGCGCACGCACCAGTGCACTGCTGTGCCATACGGTCAGTACAGCAGTGACAACAGGCAGCATCCACCACGCCCCCCCCCCACCTCC
>NW_011264036.1:0-500 GCF_000146605.3 Meleagris gallopavo
CCTAAAACTTCACCCGTTATTCATTCTCACTTCATACGTGTGCACCAACTGTACTCCTCCCCTTTCTCAACCTACCTGAGACAACTAAGAGCCCAGCCACAAAGCCATCTAGTGTGGCTCTGGAGCGGCCCTGTTGCATCCTGCCACAGGCCAGGTAGTACAGCGGTGAACGTCCCCTCACTCCATCATAAAAGGCCACCAGATTGGCATGATCTGCTCTTGGTGAAGCCATGCTGGCTGTCTCCAATCACCTCTTTGTCTCGTATGCGCCTTAACACAGCTTCTAGGAGGATCTGCTCCATGATCTTCCCAGGCACAGAAGTGAGGCTCAGCAGCCTGCAGTGCCCTGGGTCTTCCTTTCTCCCTTTCTTAAAAATGGGATAACGTTTCCCTTTTCCAGTCACCGGGACTTCACCAGACAGCCATGATTTTTCAAATACGATGCAGAGCAGCTTGGCAACCTCACCAGCCATCTCTTTCAGAACCCTGGGATAGATATC
>NW_011264037.1:0-504 GCF_000146605.3 Meleagris gallopavo
AAAGGCAGAATCTGCTGTTGGTCGGAAGGCGGTGGTGTGGGACAGGCTCACTGACCTTGTGGGTTGCATCTTGCCACCAGCTCGGTGCCAACCATGGGTGCTATGGTGGCTGAAGGTCAGGGAAATCAGGGTGGCACAGCACCTCAACCCCACAGCATCCCCACATCCCTGAGCACCCCCAGCTCTGTGGGGCTAAGTGCTCCCCAGCTCTGCTTCCCCATGTTATGGGGCGATGTTTCTCAAAAAGCTATTTTCTATGTGAGAAATCTGTTCTTGTGCTGGGGTGTTGGGTCCAAACCTTCCCCAGCTTTGTGCCTCAAGCCAAGGGGAGCCCCTTGCTGTGCCAGGGCTGGGACCTGCATGTGATGGACACCAGATGCACGGGGACAACGTGGGGCTGTCTGGTTTGCTGCGAGCAGATGGTGGGGAGATAACACCTCCCCAGCACGCCGATAAATATGGCCGCTGATTAAAAAGATTAATTTTACAGAGTTTGCCATAGGG
>NW_011264038.1:0-407 GCF_000146605.3 Meleagris gallopavo
CTAAGGTTTTCTGAGTTGATGTTATAAAACGTATCTTAAAAATGACATTTCCTTTGTATGTACATTTTTAGATTAAGTTGCTTTGCAAAATAAATATATATATATATAATAGATGGAGGTGTAAAGACATTAGCAACCCATATTCCTGAGGCCACTGCTCAATTCTGTCATGTTTTTCACTTGTATTTTCCTATAATTGCATTTGTCTATAACCTCTTTTCTTATATTTACATTGGAAGCCCTTAGGAAAGAAAGAAACCTTTCTGTTCTGTGTTTGCACTTCATCTGGACATAGGAAACAATCTTATATACAACCCAACACAAATTTACCTTAATTTGGTGTATTTTCTTTTTCAACAATTTCATCTCCCACATTTTTTAAAAAACTCAGAATCAAAAGTGATGGA
>NW_011264040.1:0-500 GCF_000146605.3 Meleagris gallopavo
ACTATAGGAGTCTGATTGTTCAGGGTCTTCTTTGTGAAAGGCAAGGTTCTGACTTCCTGTACTGGACCAGTTTGGGTGAGTTTATTTGGGTAAGTTGTTAAGTCTTATGTTCTAGCTGTTTAACTAGATCATGTAATAATTGATCCTCATCCTTGAAATTTTGTTCCAGCGTATTTAGATAATTTAAAGCCATTAACAAAAGCTAGGCTACAACAGATGCTGCAAACTCTCTCTCTGGTTGTGAAAGATATCTTTCCCTAGGCCCCCTAAATATGCTGCTGAACAGGCTAGGGAACTAGCAATATTGTCAACAGTTTATGGGCTGGTTCAGTCCGGTTCCATGACTAGAAGGGCGGAGGGATCCGAGGATCTGCACCCCCGGAAAAGGAAAATAGGGGACCCCAAAATAATTGAAAACAGCGGCAACAATCTGAGGTGAAACAAACTAATTTACTAAATATAGTATCAGCAGAATATAAGGAGAGAGAGAGAGCGTCTGT
>NW_011264041.1:0-458 GCF_000146605.3 Meleagris gallopavo
AAATAAAAAGACAATGAGATAGATTTAATTCATTTTTTTACTGGTACTAGACAGTTCAGTTATATTTTGTGCAGTGCCTCATCTGTGAACTACTTATTGGGATGTCTGTGTTGGATAGCTGAAATATAGAGATGGCTCTAAAATCTTCGACACAGCATGTTTGCAGGTATTTCATTTGGCACTGTCATATTTCCTTGAAAATCCTGTTTCAATTCTGTGTTGATGTTGTAGTTTGGCATTATGGGTATGACTGCCTTTTCTTTATATGATACAAGTACTCTATTTATGGAGACTCATTTTTCTTCAGACTGAACTGGTGCTCTAATTGGTTCCATTAGCTCATATCTAGCGACATCTTTCAAAAACCGTGAGAGATGTTATGGTTATATCCCAAAATATTGTGCACTGGACTTTAATCAAACTGAATTTAAATTATTAAAAATATGATGGAGTATAAT
>NW_011264042.1:0-380 GCF_000146605.3 Meleagris gallopavo
CAAGATTCTTGACCGGGATGATATAACCATTATGAAAAGAGCTATCTTTTCAACTCAGGTCAGAAAGCAAATTATTTATATGAAAATCTACTGTATAAGTTGAGCACAGCTATGTACGAGGATTGTGTTTGACATGTGTGCTTTGGAAAAAAAAAGTTTTTACAAATGTACTTCTCACTGGTAACATTTAAAGATCATCTGTGATTGTTTTGAGGAGAGTTTGATGCAAAATTATTTTTTGGCAAATATACAAATCTTCCTCCAGTCACATGCAGGACACCAAATTCTGTCATTCTTTTTTCATTTTGCACAAAGTTCAAAATCTTTGCGTTGTTTCTGAAGCTTGAATTATTCCATTTTAATGAAAGATGTAAATTCAA
>NW_011264043.1:0-473 GCF_000146605.3 Meleagris gallopavo
AACATATTTTTTACTTTAAAGTTTTGTATGATAATTTTTCAATAACATCTTCTCTAGAATGTCTGAAACATTTTTTTTTAATCCATAATTTTTCGATATTCAAAATCTTTAAAATATAATGGAATGCAATTCTTGCAAGGTCAGAGTGTTCCCATGGAAGTCTCAACACAGAGGGTTCACTTCTTGAGTCACTGCTCTACCAGGACTCCCAGATACATCAGTAGGATTGCAGGAACAAGTTTCTGGTTCAGTTCAGGATAACCAAAAGCAAACATTCATTTACTAATTGGTGTTTTGGAGTTGAATAGAATACTGAACAGTTTATTTTGCAGATGCAGGATCAGACACCCAAGCTCCACCTGTCTGCTCTTCTGCAAAAGTGATGTATCCTCAGCATGGAGGCTCTACTCACCAACATCTTGATGCTCACGCAGAGCTCCAGACCACAGTAGTGCTGCACCCAGCTATGAGGG
>NW_011264044.1:0-507 GCF_000146605.3 Meleagris gallopavo
CAGCAGTCACCCAAGAGTTCTGTAACACTTTTATACTTTAATTAAATCTAGTACTTGTTTACTTTTTCATGCCTTGAATAATTACATACAAGTATTACCCTCGCTTTATCATACCACAAAGAAACTTCAAATGACAAGAAACTGAGACTTGCAGTAGCTCAAGGCCAGGTTCTGCTTAACTTTGGACAAAGAAATGGAATACTGTCACTGAAGAAAGTGAAGTCACACTTACCCATAAATAGGCTAGTACATGGCACAGAGCAGAAACCTAAATATTCCAAAAGGCTCCAAGTATCTCTGTGGTGGAAGGAACAGAAGTCAAATCTGTATTCTGAGTCACAAGCCCCTTCCTGATTCACCTGCTCATCATAAAGGATATTTTCATATTTTAGCAAGAGCAGGCAGTGAGGGTCAGGAATAGACTGAACAGCTATTCCAAGGTCATAGAGGATATTCGTGACAAAGACATCTGTAAGCCCAGATTTCCCCATTTCCAGGACACCACTT
>NW_011264045.1:0-514 GCF_000146605.3 Meleagris gallopavo
GTACTCTTCAAATTTTCATGTTCAGCTTGGAAGCGGAGTCTTCTAAGGAAAATTTTGGATACTTTAAAGAAGGAAAGGTTTCTGGTCACTAGCAGAATTTATGTTCTTCCACAGCCTACACTAGCTAACTGCCATCTTCATCAATATCAGCTCAGTAGGGACACCATTCATTTTAATGTTTCTGTATCTACTGTTGCCTCCTTTCTTTACATGGTTTGTTAGAATGGTTAACAGACAAGTATGTCCTTAATGTCCAGGTAGCTTTTCTCCAACATTTCCCTGAACTCTACTAGCTGAATTTAATTGAAATCTTCTATCAATACCTTTTCTTCCTTGCATTCAATTGTAATTCCTTCTTCTTACTTCAAATTCTACTCTTAGACTAATACATTAAAACAAGGACTTCATCCAGGCTTCTCCCCTTGGAAACCATAGTTTGTGAATTCCTCATTCCCACTCACTGGTTGTTTGTACATTTCCCACTCATTGCACAGGACAGCTCTGCCCCCTATTT
>NW_011264046.1:0-373 GCF_000146605.3 Meleagris gallopavo
TGAAGTCACTTACCATACAGCCGCACAGACTTCGTTATTCTTCTCACAGATAGAAGTGATGTTGCAGTTGCTCTTGCACTGATACTGGTTTGAGCACGTCGTTGCTTTAATGTCACAGAATTTGCACAGCCTGGGCAATTGCAGTCCATTTCCTTGCTTCTATCTACAGGTGACATATTCCCAGGGAAAGGGGAAAAAAAAAAAGAGAAGGAAACTCAGTAATGGTACATTATCAGACTGTGTCAATGCTCATTATAAAGATTACGTTTCCACCAGCAGGCAAAACTCCCTCACACCTTAAATTAGAGAATACTCTAATCCTGTGCAACTACCAATTTCTTTGTAAGAGGATAAGTGCCACACTGTCAAGAAT
>NW_011264047.1:0-307 GCF_000146605.3 Meleagris gallopavo
TCTATGTGTAAGTTTAACAAAATAGATAAAATACCCATCATTTAAATAAAATATTTAAAAATAGAAAAGGATGTATCTTTAGTTTTCACTTCCTTGTTTCTTCTTTCACTATCTCTAAACGTTTTCCACCTTTAAAAACTCTACTTTAACTTAGATGGTTACTAATGTTATTTTATCATTTCTTCACAGTATTTCTCTGTACTTATGACATAAAATAGGGCAGATATCAAAGCAAAGTTATTTTATAATCAGAACAGCACATGCTCTGTGTTTCAATGTATTCCTAAATAATATGAAAAATCAAATG
>NW_011264049.1:0-329 GCF_000146605.3 Meleagris gallopavo
TGAGCCGAGGGGCGCCAGTCAAGGCGCTGCTTGCCAAAGATCCTCTGGCGGCACAGGGGGCAGCTGGGGTTGTTGGCCGTCCACTGCTGGATGCACACCCTGCAGAAGATGTGCCTGCAGGGCAGAGCGCGGACAGTGTCCACGATGTGGTCCAGGCAGATGGGGCACCGCTCCTCGCGGGCCTCCACCGGCCAGACCCCACGCCTTGCGCCTCGGGTTGGAGCCGCCTCCTGGCTCATGGCTGCGGCTGCCTGGCGCTGTGGGCTCCAAGGATGGATTTGGAGCCCCAAGGATGATGGATTCGCTGGAGGCTGCCTCTTGCGGAGCAG
>NW_011264051.1:0-422 GCF_000146605.3 Meleagris gallopavo
AGCAGCCTGTCTCCATGGGGAAAGAGGGTTCTAGCTGAGGAACTGGCAGGAATTCTTGACAGGTGTTTAAACTAGGTATGAAGGGGGAAGGGGACAAAATGAGGACCGCTGGGACTGAGGGGGCAGTTCGAGGCTCCAAACAGAACTTGATGGGTGGAGACAGTAGAATTCAAAGGCTTGGAGAGGGGTGGGGAGATGCTGCTTCTCTTAAGTGCCTGTATACTAATGCGCGTAGCATGGGGAATAAACAGGAAGAGCTGGAGTTCTGCGTGCGGTCATGAGGTCATGATCTCATTGTGATCACGGAGACGTGGTGGGGCAGCTCGCATGACTGTTGTCATGGAGGGCTATGTGCTTTTTAGGAAAGATCGACTGGCTAGGCGGGTGATGGAGTTGGCTCTTTATGTGAGAGAGCAGCTAGA
>NW_011264053.1:0-471 GCF_000146605.3 Meleagris gallopavo
AATAAAGGTATTTGCAGAGGAAATTTTCAAGTTACATTTCTGCAAAGATATAAACTCCAGAACATGAAAAGGAGCAGAGAATCCTTGAGAAATAAGGCAAAAAAAGCTATAGAAAAAAAAAAAGTAAGAGGATTTCTGTGAGAGAGACATATTTATACATATAAAAATACCTGAAGAGAGCATCCAGGGAGGACAGAGCTGGGCTCTTCTCAGTGGTGCCCAGTGAAAGGACAAGAGCCACTGTGAGCAAACTGAAGTATGGAAGGTTCTGTCTAAACATGAGAAAACTCCTCCTTACTGTGCTGATGATGGAGCACTGGCACAAGTTGCCCTGAGAAGCTGTAGGGTGCTCCTCCTCAAAGATCTCCAAAAGCCACCTGGACCTGGACGTGGGCAGGGATTGGGTCAGATGGACCCAGAGGTCCCTGCCAGGCTCTTCTATTCTGTGGTTCTAAGATATGGAAGAATATC
>NW_011264054.1:0-442 GCF_000146605.3 Meleagris gallopavo
AGTGCGCCGGGTGCCTATAAATAGCCAGCGGGCCCAGCCTGCGTTGAGTCTTGCTGGCGACTCTCGAGGTGTGAGCGTCTTCCTGTGGGAGCACGAGACACTGAGACCTTGCCAGTGCGTGAGACAGAGGAGTCTTGCGAGCGATTTGCGAGTGGAGGCGCAGAGGCTGCCGACTGCTCCGCAAGAGGCAGCCTCCAGCGAATCCATCATCCTTGGGGCTCCAAATCCATCCTTGGAGCCCCACAGCGCCAGGGCAGCCGCAGCCATGAGCCAGGAGGCGGCTCCCAACCCGAGGCGCAAGGCGTGGGTCTGGCCGGTGGAGGCCCGCGAGGAGCGGTGCCCCATCTGCCTGGACCACATCGTGGACACCGTCCGCGCTCTGCCCTGCAGGCACATCTTCTGCAGGGTGTGCATCCAGCAGTGGACGGCCAACAACCCCAGC
>NW_011264055.1:0-457 GCF_000146605.3 Meleagris gallopavo
GTGTGTGCACCACAACAAACTTGTGTTCCTAGTACTGTTAATCCCTATCTATCTATGAGATGTCTAACAGAACCGTGGGACAAGCTTATGTTTATGTTATCATCCATCCACTCAGTTGTTACATGTTAATTGAATGGACTTCCTAGGTTAGAGCCTTCCAGAAATTATCCTAGAATGGCTTGGGTTGGAAGGGCCCTCAGAAATCATCTAGTTCCAGCCCCAGTGCTGCGCTGCAGTGGGCAGTGGCTTGTAGGACTTCCTGACTACTGCACGTTTCTCCTTCTTTCATTCAGATTATGTGGTTGTAGAAGAGGAATGGAAAGCCCCAGTACATCAGCTAGATCGTAGAATCATAGAATGGCCTGCGTTGAAAAGGCCATATTGATCATCCAGTTCCAACCCCTGCTATGTGCAGGGTCACCAACCACCAGACCAGGCTGCCCAGAGCCACATCCAG
>NW_011264056.1:0-438 GCF_000146605.3 Meleagris gallopavo
ATTTAAAACAACAACAAAAAACATGAAAGAAAAAACAAATAACCCTGAAAACACATAGCTAAGATTGTCATTAACTAATCCTCTTGTCCATAGTAATGTGAGCTAAGGTATGCCTTCCTTAACAAGAAACTCAATGATTTTATTAATTTAAGTAAAAATTTTCTGATGTTTACACAGAATTTCAGGATATGTAATATTTATATACGAACTCAATTCCCACATGCTCAGCAGTTCTGTGTAACAGCTCAAGCATTGTCAAGCTTTTACCTCTGCAAATGTTGCCTTTACTCTATTCTGAGGGCATAGTACTGTGAAATCTAAATTTTCTGGGGCATTAAATTGATGTGCTATTTCATAACGCAACCCCTTTAATACATTTTTTTGTTTGTTTGTTTTGAATTTAAATGGTGAAAATGGTCATATTACTATAATATTAAA
>NW_011264058.1:0-342 GCF_000146605.3 Meleagris gallopavo
TTTAATTATTCAATATCATTACCATTAATTTTGAGGTCTTGAAAGCTACAGAAGTCAGAAATACAGTAGCAGTGCCTAAAAGCAGAAACAAACCATAATAAAAGATATGTAATTCCTCAATGGAATGTTTGTCCAGTTCATTAAGATCCCTTATGTGCCTAAATGCTTATGGGACAATGGCCTAGAGTGGACTTTTCCCAATATTTTAAGCCAGTTTCTAAAACTTAGTTTAGACAAAAATAAAATTGGAAAAAAACCCCCAACAAAAACAAGGCACTAATTATTTACGTATCCTTCTATATACTTTCTTACTGAAGAGTCAAGGGAGAGGGACTCTGTACT
>NW_011264059.1:0-910 GCF_000146605.3 Meleagris gallopavo
CCTTTTTTGGATTTTAATCCAGGGGCACAGTGGCACTTGCCTGTCTCACAGGAGCACAGAGAAGTTTGTTGATATGTCAACACACTTAAAAAGAAGTTGTACTGCAAGCATATGAAGTGCTCAGCATGGATTGATCCAGCTGTTCATCAGTGTTACTGCCTCAGTTGTTATTTGCCTCCAAAGTACAAAAACCTGTTTATCTGGATGTCAGAGCTTTCCCTTGATATTTTCTAAGACATATGTCTAAGCTGTCAAAACACTGCTGCTATACACTGAAATCACAGAGACAATGAAAAATGAAGAATAAATTCTAACTGGCTATTTTTACTGAAATTGTGTAAGTACTGAAATAAACACCATAGGTGCTATACTGTGATTGTTATTGTTCACATTTAGCTGGGTGAGAGTCTCTTGGGTTTAATTTCATTTGTAGTTGCTTTAATAACCAACTCTATATTCACGTGGAAATTAAGGAAACTTTGCCAAGGAATGTAGGTTTCCTGAGAGCATGTTAGACCTTGATTTTAATATGGTTGTTCAAATGCTACAAAGCCAATATTCTTCTGATCTCACGCTGCAGGTGCCTTGCAGAACATCTTTATTTCTAGAGCTGCAGTTTCTCATCTGGTTGCTGACCAGAAGGGATGTGGAAGATTTCAAATTCATCAGTTGTCATTGCTCTGGGATTCTTGGCCAGTGGTATGGTGAGAAGGAGTCTGAGAAACTGTGAAAGGGTCCAGAGCATGAGATGTCATTGTGGTAATGTGTCAGAGGAGGAGGTGCTGAGGTGGCAGTTAGCAAATTATCTGGCTGGCCTTGGTGGAGTGTGAGGAGAAATATCAGCTTTTCTGATCTTTCTATTTTTCAGTTAGCTCAAGCTGGTGATCAGTGATCTTCTCTCAGTCTGTAT
>NW_011264060.1:0-556 GCF_000146605.3 Meleagris gallopavo
TGGTTCATCCACACTGCCAAACAGTGTTTTAATTCTCTCCCATCGGAGAGAGGAAAGTTCTAAACAAGACCACGGTTAATGAGAAAAAAAGAAAAAAGAAAAAAAAGACAAACAAAATTAAGAATAACAACAAACCTCAGTGAAAGAGAAAAGATGGCTCCCATTCACTCAGCCCAGGATGACAGAAGCTGCAGCATGCTGCACGTCCATTAATGAATACTGCCATGGTTGGGCCGATGCCGCCTGTGTGCTGGAGGCAAGGTGTGCTGACGCTGGGACCCCAGACCCAGCAGGCTCCCCATGGAGCAGCAACCCAGGACTGCCGCAGGAAGGACACGCAGCAGGCAGGCGAGTTAGCTGGGGCTTTTCAGCTGCATGAGTGAGCCATGGAGGGAGTGCTAGAGGGGTAGGTACCTCCACACACCCAGCTGCAGCTCGGCAGGTTGTTGAATAGCCAAATCAGGGAAGCCTGCTCTAGGCTTTATACTTATTTAGATTTATTTCTAAATACAGAGAACTAGATAAACAGTGAAATAAAAAGCAAAACCCAAAGCCA
>NW_011264061.1:0-524 GCF_000146605.3 Meleagris gallopavo
AGACACATTTTGGTATTTCTGAGCAAGAGCTTTGATACTGAAAAGTGAGATATATGTTATGTTCTGAAGTTCTGAAATTTCTTCTGAACAGTGGTTAAAATAAGTGTTGCTGGGGATTGGGTGAAGGCAAAGATTTTGTGGTTTATACAGTGTATTTTCACATATAATTAGTTTTACATGTTTATGCCTTCCATGATTTCAAAGTTATTTCATATTGTATCATCATTTTCCTCCATGTAAAACCTTTCCATCTTCACATGATCTTTGTCTTTTAATGAATGCCACATTTTTGTCTTGATTGGGCCATCCCACCTGGTTCTAATTCCTTGGTAACAATTTTTGCATTTAAACAGCACAAAAATAACTTCTTCCTGCATCATCAGATCTTAACTGAATACTGAAAATCTAAAATAATAAAAAAAATTACTTCTAAAAATACTTTTTTAGTTTTACTTCTGTCTTTTAACTCTGTATAGATACACTTAAGTAGGGAACGTTAGCACAAGAAACTCAGATATAGGTTT
>NW_011264062.1:0-454 GCF_000146605.3 Meleagris gallopavo
CTTCCAAAGCAGACTCCCTACAGTTCCACTTGCTGGGCACCACTGTAAAGTGCCTGGCAGCATCCATCTGACCTCCCACCCTTTTCAGAGCTTTTATTTCAATCTTTCACTTCTCAGCCACACTTACACTAACACCCACTACTCCCCAAAAAACTTGGACCTGCACCCAACAGCCATCTAAACGGAAATGTGCTCACAAAAAAACAAAAACAAACAAACAAAAAAAACCCACCAAAACACCACTATCAACGACAGTTCAGAGCCGTACCAGCTTTGGAAAAGAAGGAACGTTGATCCCAAAGGGCGAAGCAATTCAGGCTGACAACGAGGCGGCTCTCTCTGCCCATCCCACACCGCACAGACACAGCAGCGCTGAGCGCCAACGAAAGGCAGAAGCACCGCAGCGATGCTGCCTGTAAGGCGGACGCTTTAGCGGCCACGTTCCTAGGTTGAA